>NW_020838001.1:10430016-10624458 GCF_003676395.1 Aethalodelphis obliquidens
CAAAAAAAAAAAAAAAAAAAAAAAAAAAAAAAAAAAATAGATCACTCGGGCAGCACCTTGGAAAGTGGACGGGATGGAGCCCGGGAATCTGGTCACTGTAGAGACGACAGGCACCACCTCGGGCCCAGCGCCCAGGCTGCCCGGGCCTCCACCTGACTCATCTCAGCACCTCCCCAACGTGAAATCAAGCACCAAGGCCAGGCCAGACCAGTCTCTCCTGTGAGTAGTTCAGGAATCTGTCCGTTCCTGCCCACCTGTCACCATTCTCTCTCACCCAAACGATGACACCACCTCCTCCCAGGTGTCCTCGCCTCTGCCCTTGTTTACCACACAGCAGCCAGACGGGTCCTGCTCCTTCCCGGCTCAGACCCTCCCACGGCTCCCACTTTGCTCAGGATAAAGTACCACAACCTTCCCCTGACCTCAGGGACTACGTGACCTGTACCCCCATCACTGCTCCACTCTAGCCCCTCTCACTCACTCCTTGCCGTTCCCCAAACACACCGGGTGGGCTGGCCCCTCGGGGCCTGTGCACCGTCTCCTCTCCCTGGATCCCTCTTCCTCCAGAGCCGCATCACGGGCCCCGCAACTCCTTCAGTTCTGCTGGAAGACCACTTTCTCACATAGACCGTTCCCGAGCACCCTATCTTAACGGCATGGCCCCCTCCTAACACTCCCAACCCTCCTTCTCTGCTCAGCTGTCCCTATCGCACTGGCCAGCATCCAACATCACTACGGCTCTGACCTGCTGGCTTTGCTGAGGGTTTATCCTCCCCGGCACTAGAATATGAGCTTCAGGAGGGCAAGAAATTGAGTCTGTTTTGTTCACCACTGTATCCACAGAGCCCAGCAGAGTCACTGTGTAGGAGGATCCTCAATAAACATTTATGCGAAAGAAGGAAAGGGGTGGGGTGGGGTGGAGGGAGGACTCTTCCTTCTATTCCTTAAGTAGCTGCATCCACTTCCCCCCACTCTTCCAGGCCCAGACCCGCCCACCATCTCCCAGACAAGCAGGAAGCAGAAAAGAGTCAGAGAGCAAGCAGCCCCTGCCCTGGGTCTCGGCTCTTAACAGCGTTTCAAGGTGTGACAAAGTGGAGCGAGCACGGGCTAGACTTGTGTTCAGATTCCAGCTTCTCCACTGACCTGCTGAGTGACCCCAGGCAAGTTGCTAAACCCCTCTGGGGCTGAAGAGGTGGGCAGGCCAACTTTTCAGGGCCCTGGGGGCCCTGTGAGGAGAACCAAGTAACACAGAGGCCAAGTTTAATGTGTCCTTGTTTGAAAGACAACGAGGAGAAAGTTCATCAAAAAAGATTGGGTCTACTCACCCAAAGGACATCTTAAAAAAAAAAACAACAATGGTGTCCCCTTACCTCTGAAGCCTTCTTCCAGAGCCGCCAGATCTGAGAACAGAAGTCTGTGGTTTCAGCTTAGCTTCCGGGTTTAAATAAGCTTAGTTCCACCTGCATCCATTTACTAGCAAATGAGGGTCGTTTTTATCATGCAAATGAGGGTCAAGCAAATTATCGTTTTCTTTGGGCAAGTCCACCAAAATGTCCAACAGGAAGTTGTACAAATTCAGGGGAGAGAGACCCATTTTGTTCAAATGACAGCAAACCACATTTGAACCAGAGCAAATTTAATCCTCTGCTCCAGCTCAATATTTGCAGTGAAGATTTTGAGAAACCAAATTGGATTTTCGGGACTGGGGATGCTTTTTAACGCATGCCACTGCAGCTGTGCAGATTCAACTTGTTCCATCGAAGGTGCAATTCCCTGGCCACGCTGAAGAGCTCACAGTTTGTATGAACCTAAGCAAGGAAATAGACCTTCAGCCCTAAACAGAGGGGGAGGATTTTAGCCAAGGTCTTGAAGCGCTTTCTTCCCAGGGACTCACGGCGTTGGGAGAAATAATGGCCCAGCTCTCGGGAATACAGACTTTTTGAGCTGGAAGAGATTTGGGGCATCACCTAGAGCACCTAGGATTCTCTAAAACGCGAGCCAGGAGCGTTTTTAAGAGAGCCCAGCAATCAGTTACACTGAATCCACCTGTTAAGAAAGGTATTCCTTTCAATCAATCCTTTTCATTGTATCTAAGAGAGTCTTAGTTCTTTAAGGATTCCTCTTGAACCCGCAGACCATGGGCTCCATGGCAATAGTTTCCCACTAGAATTTAAAAACAAAACATTGTATCCCATTCTTTGTAGACCAAGAAGTCAGCAAACATTCTCTGTAAAGGGCCAGAGAGTAATCACTCAGACTTTGACGTCTCCCTCGCAACTAAACTCTGCTGTTCTAGAGCAAAGGCAGCCATAGATGGTAAATAAACGAATGAGCAGGGTAGGTCCCAATAAATCTTCCTTATACACACGGAAATTTGAAATAGTCTGCTTCTTTTGATTTTTTTTCCTCCAACCATTTCAAAATTTAAAAATGAAAAATATTCTTAGCTTGAGGACAGTAAAAACTCAGGCAGCAGGCCAGATTGGCTATAGCTTGCCAACCTCTGCTATAGAATCTGCTAGTGGTCAGAGCAGACGTACTTACTTTGGGGTCCCCTGTGTGGTCCTGGAGTCAGACCCCTGCCTTGGAACGCCAGCAACTCAGTGTCTGTGACTCTAGAGAGTTGCTTTGTTTCTCCAAGTCTCAGTTTTCCCCTCTTTAAAATGGGAATAATAATAGTACCTACATCATTAGGTTGATGTAAGAACTGAGTTAAGCCATGTAAGGTGCTTGTAATGTTATATGGCATGCAGTGTCAGACGTGAGCTCTGCTGTATGTATTTTTATAGTTTCCTTCTATGTAGGGTAAGGGATACCTATTTTCCAGATATGGTAATGATACAGCTTCCCTCTTCCATAAATCGATTTAAAGTCAAGTTAAAGGAAAACATCATTTGAATGCATATAGTCTTATGCAAACATGGCAAAAATCATCAGTGGGGCACTTGAATGAGTAAAGTTTGGCAAACACTCAGCTGGTCCCTTCGTTATACAAAGTTGAGAAAGAGATCGTCATATCAGAGTCTTCAAATTAAAAGAGAATGGGAGGGCTTCCCTGGTGGCGCAGTGGTTGAGAGTCCGCCTGCCGATGTAGGGGACACGGGTTTGTGTCCCGGTCCAGGAAGATCCCACATGCCACGGAGCGGCTGGGCCCGTGAGCCATGGCCGCTGAGCCTGCGCGTCCGGAGCCTGTGCTCCGTGGCGGGAGAGGCCACAGCAGTGAGAGGCCTGCGTAGCACAAAAAAAAAAAAAAAAAGAGAATGGGGGTGCATTTCATTCTCTGTGAATTTTAATGATTACAGTCACATCTGTCTTACTACCCCTGCCACACTGTGAGTTCTTTGAGGGTAGGGACACATTATCCCTGAACCTCTAATCCTCACAGGTGCGCCCCAGCCCATAGACAGTGACCACCAATATTTGTGCTTTTTTTAAATCTAGGTAAGTTAGATTATTCCATATGAACCTATAAGTTCCTTCCAGCCTCCCAAAAGGACAGGAGTCCAACTGGATGGCTGGATCTCATTACTTATTGATTCATCCATTTAGCAAACATATAGAAGCCCCAACCAAGAACAAGCCCTGTACAGAGAACCCCAAAATAAGTAATACATGACCACTGCTCTTGAGCGGTCCCAGTCTACAACGGTTGGTAGTGAACTTTTTGGATCATATATGCCTAAGTTAAAAAATTGCTGAACAGCCACATTTAATATATATTAATAATTAGTACGTGTTAATTATTATTATATTAAATATGATTATAAAATATATACTATATTGTAAGGCATTAAATAATCATACACTTATGAAATATTGTTATAACTGGTAAATTATTAAGTATGTTTATTATTGTTTGTTGTATAATTAAACAGTTAATAATACGTTTAATTATCTATAAATTGCATATGGATGTCACTTTTCAATTACATTTTTCACATTATAACGCATGTAAAAAACTCTGACATCAAGGTTCTAAGGTTTTCTCCCCACACCTTCCATGAGCCCCGTTTTGGAGGGAGCCTGGGTCCAGTGGAGGACAAGGTCACACGTGCCAACGGTTATGATACAGGGATGAGCCCCCAGGGAAGGTGTGACTGTGTTTGCTGGTGGGGGAAGGTGGCCCAGGGGGGTTGGGGATGTTCTTGAGAGAGAGGTGAGGCTGCAGCTGAGCCCAAAGAGGAAGGATGAGGAGGCAGAAAGTCCAAAAGAACGAAGGAATGGTCCTTCAGAAGCAGGATGCCTGTGGGGTCTGGCTCTCTGACTCCTGGGGGGAGCAGAGAGCCAGGAAGTGTGAGATGCCCGCTCTTAGATATTCATCCTGGCACGTCTTTTCTAGCACAGCCTGGACAACTCCCTCCCATCCGAAAGTCAGTCGGAGGGTTTTTCCTCGTTTCCCACCCCGTGGGCAAGGAAGCCTGCACATCACCGCAAAGCCTCCCATTATGTCTTTCTGGCAAGGAGCCTGGCTTCATGACTGAGCACTCCCCTTTGGTGCCATGGAGATAAAGCCTGACCGTAGGAATGAGGATTTGAGATTTGGGGGGCCGCTATAGCAGCAGGTCTGTGGAATGTTGAAGTCTTAAAGGGGCCCTGCTGCCTACAGAAGCTGGGTACACAGAAAGCACTGGATAAGCTTCTGTGCAAGGAGGGAACACAGGCATGGATGAATGAATGAATATTTGCTCAGGTCCTAGTCCCACTGTTTTCAGAACAAAAATAATCATAGGAGCAAGAGCTAGATTTTACTATTTCTAGATCTTACAATAACTGCACAGCAGAGATTATGTTACCGACGTGAACACTGAGGCTCAGAGAAGAGATGCCTCCCCAGCATCTCACACCGCCGGTAAGGGGTAGAGCTGGATGCAGCCGCAGGCAGCCTGACTCCTGGCCATCTTCTCATCCACTCTGCTGGTGGCTTCCATCTGGGAACCAGAACGGGCTCCAATGGCCTGGTCAACCCAATCATGTGGTCCTCAAATGTCATCTGCCACACCTCTGCCACCTGTTCACCCAGAACCTGCTCGAATACCTCCAGGGGTGGGGTTCCCACTTTCACCTTTGGAGAGCTGGTTTTTAGAAAACAAGTCTGCTCTTTTAGATACAGGACGAATTATGTGTGTGTGTATTTTGAGAGAAGATACAAGGAAGGAAGGGAGGAAGGGAGGAAGGGGAGAGATTATGATATTTTTCCATAGTGACAGTGTCTTTATATCTAATTAGGATTTATTGAGTACTTACTACGTGCCAGGCACTTTACAGATATCACTCCACTTCATACAGCACCACTATGAAGTAGGGATTGTCAGATGCTCTGCTTCAGATGAGAACACCAAGGTTCAGAGAGCTGACATCCCCTGCCTGAGCCCCACAGATAAAACATGTCTGAGCGGGAGTCACCCCAGGCCCAAGATGACCCTGGCTCTTGGCCACCATGCGTCCCTCCACCCTCACAGGCCTTACAGCCTGTGAGGCCTTTGCCTCTAAAGACTTTCCATTTGCATTATTCAAGTAATTGCTTTCCCTTAAAAAAATTTTTTTAAGCACAGGATTCACCCATAATCCCACCACACACAGATAATGATTATTAATATTTTTCATATATACACTATATATATACATTCATATATATATACACATATGTGCATCGATACATTAACATCTATACATTTTTCATATATATAAGCTGTATGTAGACAGATGGTTCCGGTTTTTTGCAAAACTGAGATGATACTATGCATGTTATTTTGTAACCTGTATTTTCTACCCAACGGTATATCTGGAACATCTTTCCATAGCAACACATAAAGCTCTACGTCAATTTTATGACTGCCTGGAATTCTGTCACACGGATATACCAAAACGTTTCTAACTACTCACCTCTTGCTGGACATGAATGTCCTCCAAACATTAACTCCTCCAACACATCTTTGCACATGCATCTTCGTGCAAATTTCTATTTCTTAGGTTACTGCCTATGAGGAAAGTGGCTGGGGGTCACAGGTGATGCCCCCAAAAGCCCCCTGGCACTCCTACTAGCAGTGTGGGAGAAGGCTGGCTTCCCCGCCCCCAGCTCACATGGGATGTTATCTTTTTTTAATCTTGGCCAAGCTTTCTGGCCAGGGAAAAATAATAAAACTACATCTTGTTTTAATGTGCTTATCTTTTACTACTAGTGAGATTGAATTTCTTCCAACATCAGGCAGTTCCAATCTGTCTTAGGCATCCTTGCATTACTACGGTAACTCTAAGGGTACAAAATACCCCAAGTGGGGTTCTGACCAGCATAGATTTTAGAGGCATCTACCCAGTGGGTCTCTGCATGTGGGGTCAACTGGTCCCACCAGGGCGCTGCCCAGCTGCCGGGGCCTGAACGGATCCCAGGCCCCAGAGGTGGAACAGGACTGTCTGGTCGATAGCTCGGGCAGCCCAGCCACCCTGGGGTGGCATTTGACACCCGCCTGGTTTCAGTCAACTCTGCCTGGGCTAAACCGGATGCCTGGCGCCTCACCCCTTCCCTCCTATGGCCCAGAACAGCCAAGAAGCTCCCTCCCTCCCTGGGTTAGCTGCCTGGTGCTAACTTCTACCTGGAAGCCTGGGGGCAGGGGCCAGGGATGGGGTGGGGCGAGTAATGCCTGTGTGCAAACACACATAGGATTTTGCTTCCCTTCTGGCTGGTTATTTCAAAGCCAGGAGTTAGATAAGATTCACCTTATCTATCAATTTGCTCACATGCTTAACCTGTTGCCATCTGACAAACTCACAAAATTCTTCTCATTCAAGTGCTCAGTGTTGAGGGTGTGACAGACCAACCCCCTCCAATGCCACACGAGGGAGCATGAGGTGTGGCGATATCAGCTCTTTCCACCTGCGCAGCATCCCTTCTCCTCCTCCTTCTCAGGAAAGGGCACCTCTATCCTCCCTGCCCAGATCCCTCCACGCCCTACTTCCTGTGCCCCACCTCCAGCCTAGGGAATAGGCTGAGCTCCAACCTGGGTGCACTTCCCACTCTGTCAGGTGCCAGATAAGTTACTTAGCTTCTCAGAGCCTCAGTTTTCTCATCACTAAAATGGGGCAATAGTAATACCTCCCTCCCAGTGTTGTTATGAAGATTAAATGAGATCAGGTTGGTTAACATAATTTTATAAACTACGATATGTAGAGCCAATTTCTTTTTTTTTTTAAACAAGGACTGATTGAACAGCTGGTTGCATTCTACTATAATCGCTCCTTGAATATAAGCTAGGAGTGGGAAAGCTCACAGAGAATTTAAATTATAGTCATTTGGTTTCACTGCCTGCCCCCCAGGCCTCAGATTTGGGCCCTGACACAGGGTTCATGATCACTAATATTTGTTGACTTGAATCAAGATGAGGTAGGTTTGAACTGTTGAGCTTCCATGGCTTGCAATGGCTCACTGCTCCAGGACTTGGGGGCTGCACGTTTTCTTTTATTCATCCATTCAGCAAGCATCGGTGAGCCCCATATGTCAAGTCCTGTGCTGAGGAAATCCCCAAAAGAGCAAGAAAGGTCCTTACTGTCAAGATGCTCATTACACCAAAGAGGAAACACACTCGTAACCTGGTACTACTGCTGTATGAACAGACAACGGCCAGACCATAGATAACTCTAGAACCCCGACCCACAAGTTTTGCAGCAATCAGCCCAGAATGGTCAGGACTTGGTCAATGACTGCCAGCTTCCTGAGTCAGCCCTTGGGTTCCTGTTTCACAGTCTCCACATGACACATGCTTCAATAGAGGTGCCACCCAGCTGTAAATGGAGGAGCAAAACTCGGAGACAAAACCAGAAGGAGCAGTCTTACCACTACCAGCTATACAGCCTGCCCTGGGAGAAAGAGAGAGAAGAAGGAAAACGAAGCGGGAGAGGGAGAAACCTAAGCTGTAAATAAAAAACAAAACATTCCACACACAGGTTTTGAACAAGCCGTGCCTGCCCTAACAGTGAAATTAACTCCCTCCAGCCAAACTTTGGAGAATGTGACTCACCTGGAAGCTTGTTAAGCACTTGACCCCTGAGCCCCACCCCCAGCGTCTTAGTCTGCTCGGGCTGCCCTAACAAAAGACCACAGACTGGGGGGCTTAAAAACTAGACCCTTATTCCTCACAGTTCTGGGGGCTGGAAGCCTAGGTCAGGAGCTGGCATGGTTAGGTTCTGGTAAGAGCTCTCTTCCTGCCTTGCAGACGGCCTCCTTCTCACTGCGTCCTCACATGGCAGACAGAGACCAAACAAATTCTTTCTGGTGTCTCTTTTTTTTTTATGTTAGCAAAGGTTTTAATATATAACACTCAATACTGGCAAAGGAACAGAGAAAAATGTATTTTTAGATACCACCCTTTAGAAAATAGTCTGGCTTCTCTTCTTATAATGGCACTAATCGCATCATGAAGGCCCCACCCTCAGGACCTCATCTAATGCCTAATCAACTCCCAAAGTCCCTGTCTCCAAACACCATCACCTTAGGGCTTCAGCATATGAATATTGGGGGAACACAGTTAAGTTCATTCTTCCCCTGGCCCCCCAAAATTCATGTCCTTCTCACATGCAGAATACATTCATTCCATCCCAACAGATCCAAGAGTCTTAACCCATTCCTGTATCAACTCTAAACTCTAAAGTCCAAAGTCTCATCTAAATATCATCTAAATCAGATATGGTGTGACTCAGGGTACGATTCATCCTGAGGCACAATTCTTCTCCAGCTGTGAACCTGTGAAACTAGACAGGTTATGTGCTTCCAAGATACAGTGGTGGGACAGGCATAAGACAGACATTCTCATTCCAAAAATGAGAGGGAAGAAAGAAGGGGTAACAGGTCCCCAAAAAGTCTAAAACTTAGCAAGGCAAATTCCATGAGATCTTAGGGCTCACGAATAATCCTGAACCTGTGGTTCTGGGAATCTGCAGTTTTCATCTAAGTTCTCAAGGTCCTTGCATGTCAGAGTGTGGTTATGACCAGCTGCTTGGCTATAGTCTGACCCCACTTACAACCTGTTGAGTAAGAACCTGTATTTAGGGCTTCCTTGGTGGTGCAGTGGTTAAGAATCCGCCTGCCAAGACAGGGGACACTGGTTCAAGCCCTGGTCCAGGAAGATCCCACATGCTGCGGAGCAACTAAGCCCGTGCGCCACAACTACTGAGTCTGTGCTCTAGAGCCCGCGAGCAACAACTACTGAGCCCATGTGCCACGACTACTGAAGCCCACGCACCTAGGGCCTGTGCTCCACAACAATAGAAACCATCTTAATGAGATGCCTGCGCACCACAGTAAAGAGTAGCCCCCGTTCGCCGCAATTAAAAAGAAAGCCCGCACGCAGCAACGAAGACCCAACACAGCCAAATATAAATAAATAAATTTATTTTTTAAAAGTCTGTATTTAAACAAGACCTACAGTGTTTCATATGCACATTAATGTTTGAGAAGCCCTGCTCACAGTCATTCACATTGAAAGAATCCAAATACCTCTCGGAGCATAATAACGGCTAACAATGAACTAGGCAGGGTTCCAAGTGCTTAATGCATAGTAATGCATTTATGGGTCACAATAATCCTGTGAGGTAGGGACTATTCTTATCCTCACTTTACAGATGAGAAAAGTGAGGCACAGAATGGTGAAGTAACTTGCCAAAGTCTCAAAGCCCACACGTGCTGAGGCTGTGATTCAAGCCCAAGTGGGCTGGTACCTGCTGCCCTTCCCCTCAGATGGTGATTCACCTGGGAATAGACAAGCCCTGAATCATCCCAGCCGCCCTCCTGGACCCAGATACCTCAAACAAGGCATTCAACACCTCTGCAAAATGTAAGAGCTGCACTGCTCCAATATGTCCTATAGCCAAATAACACATGCAGATCACATCAATTTTCTGGGGAAAAAATGGCTGTGCAGATTTGGGTATAATTATTACGTTTCTAAACTCAACTGATTTAGAAAAAAAAAATCAGTGCAAGCAAGAAACCATGCTGGGGACTCACATGAGCCCCATGATTAAATCAATTCTCTCTCTCAAATCTGCTCTGAGAATTACACTCCAGAAGGTTCTGAGGCAAGAATGGAGGGCAAAACAGGTAAAGAGCCATTCGTACTGGCCTCCGGCCATAAGGACTTCTTTGGATACTTTTATGTGGTCTGCCCTCTGGACTGAAACTATTTTATAAAACCAAGCTATGTTCTTTGAACTTAAAATGCCAAAACATAAAAAAAAAAAACACATAAAACAGGGCTGAATTGCTTCAGTTTGCCCCACTGCTGCCTGAGAGCAGCTCTTCTCTTTGTATGTTTGCTGGTATTCAGAGATTCCTTTCTCCCACCATCGCTGCAGCTGAGTTACTGGGCAGTCTTGTTCCCAAGTGAGATCAGCCCTAGGATTTAGTCCCATTTCCCCAAAGACAAATAGCCATGGGGTTATCAAAAGTTGTCAATGCCCTTCGACAAAGGAGAGGCCAAAAGTAGATTAATACAAGCATCATATGAAGCGGTGGTCCCCCCCAAGACTTCCCTGGGCACAGTCCGGAGAATGGATGTAGCCATTAGCTGGTTACTCATAAATCGGAAGACTTCATCAATGCAGGTAATCAATGCAGGCAAAGGCAGACTCAGCACTGGGAAATTAAGGTTTTCTTTTGTCCTAGCAAAAGATCAGGAGTGATGTCCCAACAGAGATGGTTTATTAAGGATCTGAAGACTTCAGGGCCTTAGGAGATTGTTTTTTCCCCAGTTCCATTAAACAGGAAAGGTAAGGGCAATAAATGAAAATGTCACTCACGCAACTAGGAACAGAGCAGACCATGTCTGGAGGCCAAAGAAAGGATTCCCCTTTGATCGAAAAGGATTATGTGTTTGTACATTTCGTGAAGCTAGCAGGCCCCACTTCCAAGAGGCAGAGACTGAGCACTGGGCCCACCCATCAAGGGTGAAACCCATTTCCATCTGCTGTTGACACAAGTACTCTGGCAAAAGCTGGGGCCAGTCAACCAGAAATGCAGCCGGGAGCCCACACTTCGGGACAAGCCTCTGAAAGTCTGACCAAGTGCTAACTCAATTTTTAATAAAAGATAAAGAGCTTATTGCAATACCATTTATAGCAGCAACAAAACCTTGCATGATCAACAGGAGGAAACTGGCTAAATAAATGTGCATCTATCCAAACTGTGAAAATTAGATTTTCAAAGAATATCTAACAAACAGGGGAAACAATTATGATTCAATGTTAAGTAGGGGGAAAAAAAGCAGGACCCACAGCATAAAACTGATTTTTCTGCACCTATATAGGTACTTTTTTTTTTTTTTTTTTTTGCGGTACGCCGGCCTCTCACTGCTGCGGCCTCTCCCGCTGTGGAGCACAGGCTCCGGACGCGCAGGCTCAGCGGCCATGGCTCACGGGTCCAGCCGCTGCGTGGCATGTGGGATCTTCCCGGGCCGGGGCACGAACCCGTGTCCCCTGCATCGGCAGGCGGACTCTCAACCACTGAGCCACCAGGGAAGCCCTATAGGTACGTTTTTAAGGAAAAAAAAATAAGCTAGAATAATCACCAGAAGTACTTACCTTTGAATGGTGGAAATGTGGGTAGGTTTTTTCTTACATCTGTCTGCATTTTCTAATTTTCCATAATTAGCATGTATTACCCTTAGAATTAGCAAAAATAAAGGCTATGCTTTAAAAATATTGAATATATTTCTGATGTTGTTTCCTAATAACAGTTACTGTTTATTGAGAGCTTAATATGTGCTTTATATATGTTATTTTACTTTATTTTATTTTTGCGGTACACGGGCCTCTCACTGTTGTGGCCTCTCCCGTTGCGGAGCACAGGCTGCGGATGTGCAGGCCCAGCTCACGGGCCCAGCTGCTCCGCGGCACATGGGATCCTCCCGGACAGGGGCACGAACCCGCATCGGCAGGCGGACTCTCAACCACTGCACCACCAGGGAAGCCCTTAGCAAAGCATTTTTAAAGGCCAGGTGAGGGAGGGGAGTTCCCAGGTATTTGATTAGCTCATGTACAACTCTCTGATTGGTTGATGGTGAGGTAACAGGACAGTGTCACAGGGATTAACGTTATCAGTCCTTAGGCTCCAGGAGGTCTGGGCACGATGTGCTCATGGTCATTAAGCAGTTAATTTCTTCCATTTGGTAGGGGTTTTAGCATCTGTAAAACAACTAAGGAAATGTGCATCAGATACTATTATCTGAGTACTTCAGAGTGAATCTAAAGCAGCAGATATGGGAGAGGGGTCTGTCCTGGGAAGGCTCCATAGGGTCCTTCTCTGTTACAACTTAACTGGGCATCTTGTTTGTTTTTTGTAGGAAAATCACCTCCATTTGCAAACTGCTGTGGGAGAGGCTTGAAAGTAATGCGGTAATCCCGAGGTTTTAGGAAAAGAGAGGTTGGGCCCCAGAGCTCCTCCAACAAGGACCAGGAACAAAGTCAGCCCCCAGGCAGGCCCAGAGAAAATCACCATTTATCTTGGGTTCCCTTTTGTTACACCCCACTCTGAAAGAGATTGGGGCTTTGCTGACTGAGACAAGTTGGCTGCCTGCAGCAGACAACCCTATAAAAAGGAAGGACGCCTGGGATTCGTGGACCCCATCAAGCAATAGTGCTGAGTCCTTAGAAGCCACACCTTGGGGCATGCCCACACGGGGTGGTAAGTAGAGTCATTTGTCTGGTTTTGCTGTCAGTGGTCAGGGTGAGAAGTGACTCTCAGACCCTATCCCCATGCCCCCTCCCTACTCCACTCCTATTCCCATGGGGCTCACTGTGACAACTCCACGGTCTTCAACCCCAAACTTAGTCCAGTGGTTCTTACCCTGGTTGCCCATTAGGATCACGTGGGAAGTTTCAAAAAATACTGACACTCAGTTCACTCCCAGATATTCTGATTCATTTGGCCGAGATGGGCCCAAGTGTGGGCATTTTACACAGCACCCCAGGTGATTCCCATGGCTCGGTGAGGGTCAAACATCACTGCGCTGGACCAACCTTAATAAACCAGAGGCTGAAGACAGTGGGCTTCACAGGGGTGGATGTCTAATTGATCTGTCAAACTGAGACAACCAGGTAAACTTGCTGGATTGCTGAAAAGTTAACAAGATCAGCTCAGAGAGCACCCCGCACAGAAAGTGGTTGGCAAGTGTTACTTCTTTCCCTAGAATCAAACACAAGAGCTAACATTTATTACATACCTGTTATCCCATTTAGTCCTCAGAACAGCTGTATAAGGTAGATATCCCCATTGTCCCCATTTGTAAGATGCAGAGAAAGGTGACATCCTTCTCAAGATTACCAGCTGGCAATGGTGGAGCTCAGCTATTTTGACACCAGAGCCCCAGGCTTGCAATCCCTTCCTTATACCGTCTTCCTGCTTAAAGGACCCTTACGGGGTGGGGTGGGGGCAGGGGCTAAAGCCACCTGCCTCCCACCTCCTGGCCCTTGCCGGGCTGTCCCCCTGCTTTGAATGCCAGTCTCTTCTCTGCCTACAAGTCAGAAGCCACCCAGGAAAAAACTTCAGTCCTTTCTAGGGTCTTACAGACCTCACAGGGAGTCCTCACCCATCCATTCATTTATTCTTCCTGTTCTTAAACAGATATCTAGTGAGCATCTCATGAGTGCCAGGTACTGAGCTAGACACTGGATAGGAACACGGGGGAGTCCTGGTGGAGCCTGAGGTCCTATGGGGGAGACCAAAAAAAACCCCACAAATATATAACTTCAGATTGCAGCAGCTGCTCCAAAGGGAGCCTTCGCCTGACCCTGAGAAGGCATCCAATGGTTTTAAGCCAAGTCCTGGTAATTTGTCTTTCCACCTGTGAGTGGAAGATGAATTGACTGGGAGCTGATGGTGGCGGCAAGGAGGCCAGGGAGAAAGCTAAGAAGGGAGGAGGCTGAAGGAGGAATCCAGATGAGACAGGAAGGGGCCTGGCCCAGGGGGGGTGAGGATGGACATCTTCCAAAGAAATCTGCTGCCCATTGGATGAGTGGTCATTACAACTTGCTTTGCCCCTTGTGACATTCTGCAGTATTTTATACTGTGGCTTGTTTCCTTATTGCATAAATCGCCTCCAGGGTAATATTCTAAATATTTAACAGGTGGGAGCCACCAGGGGACTGACCAGTCAGAACAGACAATGATGAGGTGTTAACCCTTTCACTGCTGGATAATGGGGAGGTCCCAGGGGAGCAGCCTGGGTGGAGGAAGAGGTTTGAAACGAAACAATTTTTTGTCAATATTTTAACAACCAGTATTAAAACCAAGTGGTTCGTACCAGCTAAGCCTTGCCTCCTCACCAGGTTTTCAGCTTCTAGAAACAAGACTAGACTTAATCAAGATGAATTAGCTAGAAATTAGTCATACAGGTATCCCTTCCCAGGGGAAATGCCCTGTGGAGGCCTGGCTTCCATGGGGCCAACGTGCAGATGGACATTTCAGTCTTGCATTTCTGAGATGAAACGCAGAGTCCATCAGAATCGACTCCTGGGTCTACAAGGGCTGTGTGTCCTCTGAGCCCAGGACTCAGGAGGAGCAGGTGGTATTTTTGGAGGAATTTGCTGTCAATTCCTCCTCCTTGCAGAGGCTGTCCGGCCTCCGGATGCCTGGCTCCCCTCAGACGGTCCCGGAGCCCAGCCGGGGAGGGCACAGCAGGGCACTTTATTGTGTTGAAGTTCTGAAATTTTGTGGTGAAAAAAAAAAGGTCATGGTAAAGAACAAAGAGGCAAAGAAATCTATTTGAGTGAGCACTGGGCTCGCTCTGGCCAGCCCGTCCCTTACAATCCAGGGACTCAGTGCTCCACCTGTGAAATGGGTAGACTTACTTTTGCCCCTTTGTTCTTCAGAAGATGGATGAGATCAGATAAATAGACACATTTACATGGGTTCCTCCCTCCTTCCCCCTTCCCCTCTCCTTCTTCCCTTTCTTGTAGAGGTATTTGTCAAGCACTTACTGATTTGGATACTGGGGGAGCACGGACACAAATCCGGGCCATTGGGAGTCTGTGTTTCCCTAGGGGATTATTTCACTTCGTCCTGATGACCAGCCTGGAGGTGGTGCTCTTACTGTCGTCCCGGAGGCTCAGAGAGGAGAATGACCAGCTGTGGCCATGCCGCTGGTGAGAGCCAGGTCTAGAATTAGAACCCCATCTCCCTGACTCCCCAATCCAAGTTCTTGGTCTGGCCAGAGACTATCACCATACACCTCCCCATGGGAAATCTGCTTCAAAAGGGAGATGCCCCATAATTTTAAATCGTGGTCAGTCTAAACTGCTTGGAAGGGAAGAAAGAGTGTAAGCATTGGACTGGGACCAACCTGAATTTGAGTCCCATCTCCCTACTAACCAGCTGTGTGATCTCAGGCAGAGTGTTTAACCTCTCTGAGTCTTAATGCCTATAAAAAGAACAAGGATAGGGTAGGAGAGGGATGGACTGGGAGTTTGGGGTTAGTAGATGCAAACTATTACATATAGAATGGATAAACAACAAGGTCCTACTGTATAGCACAGGGAACTATACTCAATATCCTGGGATAAATCATAATGGAAAAGAATATAAAAAAGAATGTATATGTATATATAACTGAGTCACTTTGCTGTATAGCAGAAATTAACATAACATTGTAAATCAACTATACTTCAATTAAAAAAAGAAACAAAATGAACGAGGCTGGTCTGGCTTTGAAATAGGGAAATAAAGGCTTACAGCCTGGAGGTTTCAGAAAAACAGAGAAGGCTTTAGTCAGCCTGAAGTCCAGGCTGGTTTGGCTGCCTAGTAGCTGTGGGGACTAGGGCCAAGTGTATACGCATTCTGTGCCTGTTTCCTTGTCTGTAACACACAGACAATCGCAGCCCTTGCCGCAAAGGGTAGGTGTGAGAATCAAATGTGATCGTCCACGTCAAGTGCTGTTCACCAAGCTGGTCTGGGTGTCACTTCTCAGGAGTAAGACGTGCTCTGGGCATCTGCAAAGGCCACCAAGCATTCGGCCAGCAGGGCCAACACATTGCCAGGGCCATCGGGATGCCAGGCGGGGACAGCACTGGTCCCTGACCTCACATGGTGGTAAATGTGTGGGCCCGGAGCCAGATGCCCAAGTTTGAACCCTGGCTGTGCAGCCTTCTTGGCCGAATTATTAGCCTTCCTGTGCCTAAGATATTAGTATCAGCCTCACAGGGCTGTGGTCAGAATTAAATGGGTGAATACAGATAAACGCTCTGGAACGCTGCTGGGCGCATACAAACACTCCAGAGGTATTTCCTCGTATGATTATTTGTTCTCACTTCATGTCTGGTGATCTCCAAAAGAAGTTGCTCTTTGCCGGGAAGTTGCTCTGTGAATGATGGTTTATCCTCACTCACCTGGAAATGCTGCCACCTTACCCGTTTCACCTCGTGCCTTGGAGCCACTGTGAGTTAGAAGTAATTCAAGTCGAACTGTAACTTTCCAGGTTCCACAGAGGGGACACCTTTCCTCCAAACAGAGTCCCCGGCTACATGTCGCTTGTTCTAAGAGGTTTCTTCCGAGGGCTACGTTTCTTCCCGTAACTACTGCACTGTGGGTTTTCCAAGCCTGCCTGTTATGTATAAATACACTTAACTTTTATGGGGTGTGTAAGTGCTGTCGGCGTAGACCATCTCCTCCGTCCCCCAGGATCAGGGGAAGGTCTGGGACGTGGCAGGGAACGATATTTCTCTGAAGGCTTTAAATCCGCTCCATTGCATTTGTGGGGGGTAAGATAGGATGCAGGGGTCTACCTGACATTGGTTTAAACCAGCATCCCCCACCTCTCTTCATCTCTCCATCATCTGGACCATTGCAGGGGTCTTCTTGCTCCAATTCCTCCCAAGTTTACACTGTGTTGCCCGTGGCCACCCGGGTGAAATTTCACAGCGTGACTCCAACTCATCACAGCCCCACAGCAAAGCCTCAGAGGCTCTTAGAATTGCTCTGAAAATAAACCTCCTGCCCTTGCCAGGCCTCCTGGCCCGACCCTGCCTTTAAATCTTAATGGACAAGCTGATCTCAGTAATAAATGGTTAGAAGTATTTTATTTCTGTTTCACAGATGAAGTAGCAGCTAACGCCATCAGCTCTGGAGTCATACCGCTCATTCATTCATCATTTCAGTCAGTCGACAAATACTTAGTAACGGCCTGCCATGTGCCAGGCTTGTGTCAGGCCCTGGGGGACAGCGGTGAATGAGACACAGTTCCTGGCCAGGGCTGCTTTCCAGGGCGTGCAGACCGTGTAGCAGCGGAGGGGCCAGGGCCTACAAGGGCCCACCGTCCCTGCCTGTTGAGTGAAGTTTCTTGCCGAGCATTGAGCTGGGCCCAGCTCTAGGGCTTGGCCAGCCCAGGCAGGTCACTCTTGGCCCCATACCACGGATGGGATGCTGGGGGAAGTGGGGGCACCAGCTACATCTTCCCCTGCAAGAGTTGAGGGGCCCCAGCTCACCAGCGCAGGGACTGGGAAATGAACAGCCCTACCCACCAGCTGTCAGGTTTCGGGGAAGCAGCTTGCCTGCGCTTTTCGAGAACCCCCCCACTAACTTCTGTGGACCCCTTCTGGGTCTAATTTGAGTCTCAGCCACATTGTCTCCCCCAGTTCTCTCATTCGAGAACCATGTTCACAATAGACGATTGTACTATTAGTTATTTTATTTTTCATGAATTGGATTGTGATTTTTTTCTTAAATACTTTGGTTTTAAGAGGAAAGGTTATATTGATACCATATAGTACTTGCCATAAAGAGAAGGTAACCACTTTGTAATATCCACATTATTAAATTCTAGCTAGACACTGATCCGGGCCTCCAGTCTGCTGTCTTCGTTTAAAAGGGAGATCTTGGGCTTCCCTGGTGGCGCAGTGGTTAAGAATCCACCTGCTAATGCAGGGGACACGGGTTCGAGCCCTGGTCCGGAAAGATCCCACATGTTGCAGAACAACTAAGCCCGTGCACCACAACTACTGAAGCCCGCGCGCCTAGAGCCCGTGCTCCGCAGCAAGAGAAGCCACCGCAATGAGACGCCTGCGCACTGCAAGGAAGAGTATCCCTGCTCACTGCAACTAGAGAAAGCCCACGTGCAGCAACGAAGACCCAGTGCAGCCCCCCCAAAATAGGAGATCTTGGGAATTCCGTCTCGGTCCAGTGGTTAGAACTCTGTGCTTCCACTGCAGGGTGCATGGGTTCGATCCCTGGTCAGGGAACTAAGATCCCACATGCCCTGCAGCACAGCCTAAATAAATAAATAGAGATAAAAGGGAGATCGCATTGGGGTGGGGGGGAGGAATCCTTTCACGATGTATATGTAATATCAAATCGCCACAATATACACTTTAAATATCTTATAATTTTATATGTCAATCGTACCTCAATCAAGCTGAAAAAAATAAATAAAAGATAGATTCACAACTATTAGAAAGAGGCTAAAGAGACTAAGAACGCTAAGAGCAGAGAATTTCTCCTAAATAACCAGAAAGGCTGAAAAAGAGTAGAAAAGGGAACATTTCACTCTGTGGTGCAATCTTGTTTAGCATCATCTTAAAGTGACCTTCCTTATTAAAAAACAAAATCCAACCCTGTCCAACTTCAGGAAGGCAATAGTCTGCTATGCGGTTACTAGGGAACCCAGCAATACTCCAGGAGGACTAGAGACTCAGGCTGGGGCCATGGTGCTCAAAGCCTCCTGCAAAACTGACCCAGGGCAGATTCCAGGAGGCCCACACTGGCCCAGGCCGCCATCACAATCCTGGGCTAACACACGGGAACTCAGATGTGGGTAGGGGTCCCACCCCCATGAACTGACAACGGTGGCTTGCTACACCTAAGGTATTTGTACACACGATGTAGTTTGTGCTGGACCCCTGCTCTCCTTCTGGGGGTCTGAAAATCTGGTGCCAGGCAGAGGCTGCCTATGTGACCAGCTTCCAGTACAAACCCTGCACACTGAGTCTCTAAGGAGCTTCCCTGGTGGGCAACCCTCCATAGGCATCATCACAACTCGTAGCTGAGGAACGAATCGCATCCTGGGGGTCTTCGCGGGAAAAGACCCTTGGAAGATTTTGCCTGGTTTCCTCTGTACTTTGCCCCACATGCCTTTTCCCTTAGCTGGTTTTGCTTTGCATCCTTTCACTATAATGAATCATAGCCACAAGGATGACCATATGTTGAGTCCTTTGAGTCCTCCTAGGGAACCATCAGCCCAGGCAGTGGTCTCGGGGACCCTACGCACCACCAGTGTCACAGCCTCTGAGAAACGCCAACTCAGGCTAACACGGCAGCCCTCAGACAGCAGGAAAGTCCAGACACGCTCGGGATTTGTAACTTCCCAATAATCTCCATGACTCTTCAAGGCAGGGGTGTGAGATGCATAAGGCAGTCCAGCTGGTCCTGTTCACAGAGGGGGAAACTGAGACTCACAGAGGGGAACGACCTGCTGAGACCTCAGGGCCAGCAAACGTAGAGCCAAGCTGAGTCCAGGGCTCTTGTCCTGGGTGGCTCCCCACAAGTCTCTCTCCAACCTTAGATGCCTATGTTGGATTCGTTCTACCAGCTGAGCCCTCTGCTCGAGAAAAGCATTCCAGGATGCCTGAGCCTTCTTGCAAATGGATATGTTACTTCAATTGTGTCCACCAAATAGAGTGCGAACCTGGAAATTTTTTCCAACACTGCCCCCAATAATTAAGCACGAGTCCCCCCCACCCCCGCCCTTTACATCAGCATCTCTCCAGGTGGGGATCTCAGAGTGCCTGCATCTGGATCAGAATCAGCTGGCGTGTTTAAAATGCAGATTCCCGGGCCCCAACTAGCCTCACTAAAGGAGCGTTCCTATGAGAGGAGCAGAACCTGTCTTTAATAAGCTCCCCGAGGGGTGTGTTTGGTTAGCACAGAGCCTGCCACATCATAAACCCTCCATAGATAAAAACAGGACCAGAGAAAGCACAGACTGCAAGGACTTCAATGCAAACGTCCATGTTTCAGCCGCACTGCTGGGTCCAAGCAGCATATTTTGAGCTAATTCTGAATATCGAGAAGCTGAAGTTGTCAGAAATATCTAACACAGCTGGAAACTGGTTTTTTTTTGACTCTACTCAAAACAGGTCAAATTTTGCCCCTTTGTTGTTGAATTTAACGTCTGGAAACTGACACATCTTCCTCAATGGTTATAGTCGGCTGAATGGTGGCCCCCAAAAGATATGTCCATGTCCTCTCCTCTGGAACCTGTGAATACTACCTTATCTGGTAAAAGAGTGAATATTACCTTATGTGGCAAAAGATGTGATTAATTTTAGGATTTCGAGAGGAGGAGCTTATCCTGGATTATCTGCTTGGGCTCTAAATCTAATGACAAAATCACTCTTATAAATCCACTTACAAGACTGGGGCCGAGCCAGGCTTGACAGATGGGAGGAGAGACGGTGATGTGAGGATGGAGACAGAGATTGGGGTGATACAGCTGCAGGTCAAGGAATGTTGGCAGCAACCCGGGCTGGAAAAGGCAAAGAACAGATCCTCCCCTGGAGCCTCCAGAGGGAGCACAGCCCTCCTGACACCTTGATTTCAGATTTCTTGGCTTCCAGAACTACGAAAGAACTCAATTCTGTTTTATTAAGCTACCTAGTTCGTAATAAATTCTTACAGCAGTCACAGAATAATGAAAATTATTCTGGATTTTAAAAAGGAAAGTTAAGTCATTGAATTCGCCCCACCCCAGGGCCTTTGCACATGCTGACTCTTCTGCTACCGTGCTCTGTCCCAGCTCACCGATGCCCAGCTCCTTCTCACAATTCCTGTCCCTGCTCAAAAGCCTTCCCTGACCCCAGGCCCCCAGTAGAAGGAGCTGCCAGTCACTCTCTAGCTCCTTACCCCATTTTAGGGTTTCCTTTTTACTTACCACAATATAAAATGGTCTGTCAACTGGTTTACTTATCGACCGGAACCTAGTCTGCCTTGTTTATGGCTATAGTCCCCATGCCAGGTATCTAATGGTGGCTAAATAAATACGTGTTCAGTAAAAGAAATTAATGTTATTTTATACTAAAACAGAGAAATGCAAAGTCTATATGATAAAACTTAATACTCCAAAGAATTCTTTAGCTAAAAAAATGTCTCCTCACTACATGCCAGCCCACCAGGCAACACTGTCCCTCCCTTCTGTCATAAGTTCACTTCTATGGGAAACCGAGGACTTGAAGGATTTGATTTCTGTCCCCGTCATGCTAGCTATAGCTGTGTGACCTTGGGCTTATCATCTCCCTCTCTGAGCCTCAGTGACCTCCTTAGTAAAGGGAGGAGTTTGATTTACTATTGGCATCGGGTCCTATTTATGGAGCCGTTTCTAACTGCCCGACCCTGTGCTAAACCTTTTTTTTTTCTGTAGTCAACTTACAATATAATATTAATTTCAGGTGTACACCATAGTAATTTGATATTTCTATAGATTACACTCCAAAGTTATTATAAAATATTGACTATTGGGCTTCCCTGGTGGCACAGTGGTTGAGAATCTGCCTGCTAATGCAGGGGACACGGGTTCGAGCCCTGGTCTGGGAGGATCCCACATGCCACGGAGCAACTAGGCCCGTGAGCCACAACTACTGAGCCTGCGCGTCTGGAGCCTGTGCTCCGCAACAAGAGAGGCCGCGATACTGAGAGGCCCGCACACCGCGATGAAGAGTGGCCCCCGCTTGCCACAACTAGAGAAAGCCCGCGCACAGAAACGAAGACCCAACACAGCAAAAATAAATAAATAAATAAATAAACTCCTACCCCCAACATCTTCAAAAAAATATATATATATATATAGACTATTTTCCCTGCGCTGTACATTATATCCATGTAACTTATTTATTGTATACCTAGTAGTTTGTACCTCTTAATCCCCTTCACTATCTTGTCCTTACCCCTCCCCCTCTGGTAACCACTAGTTTGTTTTCTGTATCTATGAGTCTGTTTCTCTTTTGTTTTGTTTTATTTTTTAGATTCCACATATATGTGAAAACATGCAGTTTTTGTCTTTCTCTGACTGACTTATTTCACTAGGCGTAATACCCTCCAGGCCCATTCATGATCTGTGCTAAACTGTTCACTTGCATACTCCCATTTGGTCTTCCTGATAATCCTATGGGGGTCCTGTTATGGACCCCATTAACGGAAGAAGAAACTGAGGCACAGGAAGGCTTCATCACTCGCCCAGGGTTGCACAGGTAGTAAGGTAGAACCCAGACTCCTTCGTTATATACCAGGATGCTGCTCTGCTCAAGACACCCACAGCTCTCAAGCCTCTAACTCGTTTTGAACAGTTGGCTGAGAGACTTAAATGGCTAACAACGGCATGGGTACACGATGGCACACCTGCTAGTCTTTAATCAGAGTAAATGCCTGGGGAAATTGTTTTCTTGTTTCCCCTGCTCTTTAAAATATGTCACAAAAGCCAGCGTGCTGAAAGTCCAAACTACTCTGCCCCTAAATCGAAGGGCAAGTGCAAATCGTCTTGCCCACCACACTATGTAAACATACCTGGGGGAGAATGTTCTAGTCATCATGGTCCTTGCATTCTTTATTCTCTAACTCCTGCTTCTCTCTCCACAGCAGGCAGGTAGACTGAGCTACGGGTGGGGGAAATGTAAAGAGTACTTGAATTATTTACTATTAAAAAGCACCGAGCTGCCAACTTCCTCTCTGAATTATTTAGCACCGTCATGTACAGTTATGTATGTGCAATAATGTATGTATGTTAGGTTCACATTAACTCTGTAGAAAGTGGCTACATTCTAGGTAGTGTGACAAGCTCTCCTGCCCCTCTGGCATCTCTTCCATCCTGAAGTCAGGAACAGCTAATGGTGTTCGCTAGGGACCCAGAAGGTTCAGAATCAGGTCCATCAGGAAACACAGAGGGGCTTTTGCTTCTCAGAAAAGGTGAGATGACTGGGTCCCCGTTGCAGGGAGAAAAGGCAGAGCAACACATGCAATGAGGTTTTAGTTGTTTATTCCTGAGAGCCCACTGGAGGCCTCACTACCTCTTTCCCTCAAAATATAAGACACCAACTTCTGCTTTTCCAGAAACTGCTATAATAGCTGGTAGATAAGATGCATGTGTAAGACAATTGGAGAAAAAGAGGGTTCATCCAAGCTCCACCACTTAAATCTGGTATCTCTGTCTCTTTTATTTCTCAGAGTCTTAGATTCCATGTCGGTAAAATGGGAGCAGTGTACCTTCGTCACAGTGCTGTGGTGAAGACTGAATGCATTCATGTAGAATATCAGGTGCATGTTCATCCATTTGCGCCTGACACATCATAGGCATCAAACCCCCCATGTTTGGGGGATACATGAAATGAATGAATGAAAAGAAAGGCAGCTGGTGTCCGAGCGGATGGAAGGATGGAGAAGAGCCCACGATGGACGTGCCTTGGAGAACATGGTTTTGGGGACACTGGAAACAACTTTCCTTCTTACAGGTCCTGCATCCGTCTGCTGTACTAAGCCATCTGTAAGGCATGAGGGATGCAGAGAGGCATTTAGTATTTATTGAGCACATACTAGGTATCAGGTAGTGTTCTAAGCTGAGGGGAGATAGCCAATGAATAAAACCCAGACCAAAATACTTATACACTCTAGTATGAAGGAGATAGAATCACTGTGCTCAAGGAGCTTGGAAAGGGAGACAGACAGATAAACGTGTCGGAGCACAGAGTGTCACAGGTGCTGAGAGAGGGCTCAGGGCAGGGAACAACAAAACAAAAATGAAGACATGCTTGGGGCTGTGTCCGGGCGGTGGGGGCATTCAAGAGAAGTATCACAATGGAGTTTGTGTCTGAGCTGAAGTTCAGGGCTGTACAAACAGCACCAGCTCTATCTAGAGATGCTGAAGGAGGAGATGCTAGGATGTGGCTAATGATAGTTTTCTCGACTGGAGTATGAAAGGAGAGTTTCAAAGATGGGTCTTTATGCTACCATAATACATGCATTTCTATGTTAACTTTAGGAGGTAATAAAAATTTTAATTAAACATCTGCCAGGTTGCAAAAGGGCAGCCATCATGAAAAAATAATCTAGGTCATTTCCTCTTGAAAATGGCCAGTTTCAAAGATGGTCTTGGAAAATAAACGGCAAAAAGAAGCCTAATAAAATGCAAGACAGTGAATTTTATCCAGTGATAAATTTATCCAGAGATAATTTATCCAGAGATAATCTCTGATCATTTTATCCAGAGATCCAGTGAATCTCTCCAGGCTGGAGAGATTCAGCATTGAAAATTAGGAGACTTTTTTTTTCTTTCCCCTCTCTCTGCATCCCCCTCTTGAAGGCATCTATTTTTTTGGCTGCCCGTGAAAAGAACTTGAAGTCAGCCCATCGATGGAATTCAGGTAAATTGCAGCTCTTCTTGTGGACTTGAGGGGGAGGGCTTGAGAGAAGCCTAAACACTAGGGGCAGCTGTGGGACCCTGAATTAGTCAGAACTCATTGGGTTGCAAATGATTGAAACTCAACTCACACTTGCAACCTTCAAGCATGGCTGGATCCAGGTGTTCATGATATAATCAGGAATTTGTCTCTGGCCATGTCTGGTCTCTGTCATCCTCTGTGTTGGCTGCATTCTCAGAAGGCATGCCCCATGTCCTTGCACAGTGGCCTCTACGGTCCCAGGTGTATACACTATCGGCTGAACAAACACAGCAGAAAGATCATCCCTTCTCAAATAACTCCCTAAAAAGTCCTGGGATTGGCTCTGATCGGCCTGATGGGTCACATGCCAATCCGTAAATCAATCTGTGGCCAGGAAAACAAGCATTCTCACTGATCATGTGTCCACTCTTGGAACCAAGGGCCTGGAGTTAACCCTTTTTTTATTTTTTCATGGTCAACCTAAGTTATTTATTTAAGCCATCCCTTGCCATAAGCAAAGGGATAGCAGCTCAGTCTACTGGTCATAATTTGATGCAAGTAAAGAAGGTAAGCTTAAGGTCCCACATAGTTTTCTGGTCCATGTGCAGAGTGATGGTCCAAACCACTGGTGCCGTGGTCCAGGCTCTCCTTATTCATCTTCATTGCCAGTTGGAAGCAGACTCACATGAGAGCTATGGAATAGAGTATGGTGACTGTCTTCAGGGAAAGGGATTGGACCTGATGCAGAGATGGGGATGGACTATGAACTTGGTCTCTTATGCCCTCCATGCTGCAAACTCAGAAAGATGATCGGCAGGGTCACTCCCACCCTAGGAAGCGTGATGAAGCATGCTAGGGCCTTCCACACGCGAGCTGAGCCCTCCTCGCCATGGGCGCCCCTTGACATAGGCCACCCTAGCTGTGGCCGGGACCGAGCTCACAACCCAAAAACCCAGGACGCAGCTGCTGCTGCCATTCTCAACCTGGACCACCCTGAAGTTGACCCTTCTTGAACCACAGAGGTTGACAGTGAAGAACACGTAGCTCCCCTGGAAACCACCGGTTTACAGTAAAAGCGAGGTCTGTTTACCGAGATGAGAGGAAGGGGTTCTGGGCAGACAAGAACCACTGCCGCCCGGGGTAGGCTCCTGGAGAGTTCATCTCAAGGAAGGGATCTAGCTCGGCAGCTGAGCCTGGGATTCGAAAGGAAGGCGTTATTCTTGGACAGCGCGAGGTCTAGAACTCGACCGCGCCTTAGTTAGGTGGCCTTGACCATGTGGGCTTCGCACGTAAAACAATGACCAGCTTAAACTGGTTTTGCCTCCTTAAATAGGTTCTTGATTTGCCAAAGCTTGAGTTATTTCACAGAGACAGCACAGCACATGTGCAAGACAGGAACCCACGTCTCCAGGCTGTCTCCATGTCACCATGACCCTGGAACTGAGAATCTTCAGTCTACGGCAATACGGCAAGAATAGAAATGTTGCCACCAAGAGCCCTTTACGAAGCAAGAAGCCCGTCGATAAGGAAAATCTGGCTTTCAGCAGCACGCGTCACTTATGTGGACTGATTAGAGGCTAGCCGATCAGCTTCCGGGGTTGAAATTCCCCTAAACCCTTACATCTTGTCCCAAACCCCGGATCGCGGAGACAGATTTGAGCCCTGCCTCCTGTCTCCTTGCCGTCACCTGGCAATAAAGCTTGCTTTTTTCAAAAGCCGGCTTCTATGCGCATCTGGCAGTGAGCCCATGCTCAGTGCCAGGCTTTCCCTAAGAAGGCACAGGCTGTGGGAATAACTTGGAGAGACGTGCCCCCCACCAGAGCACAGTGCACCCGCAGCCCACTGTGGCCATTCCCCACTAGGGCATTTTGCAAAGGCAGGGCCATCCCCGTCTTAGCTGCTGGGCTGACCGGTTACCATGAAGATGGGAAGCTCTGGTGGCCAGAGAGACCAAAGGGACTTGCTACCCAGCATGGGCAGGACCAGCAGGGCTTGGAGGCAAGCAGCAGCCCAGAGGACACGTCAGAAACCATGGCCACGGAAGCCACCCACGTTTGGGACAGCTGTGTGCACACGTGAAGCCCAGATACAATCAGAAACGTTTGACGAGCCCACAAATTCAGGCCAGAGTAACAACAGCTGTGATCCACCTCCTCCCAGGAGCCACGCTGAGCATCTTCTGGGCACCATTTCCTTGAATCCTGACCGCAGCCCCACGACATAAGGATCATGATACTTCTTCTACAGATGAAGACACTGGGGTTCAAAGAGGTTCATCTACTTGCCCAAAGTCAAACAACCAAAAGTGACAGAGCTGGGATTTGAACTTGCACAGGTGGTGCCCCAACCTTCTTTATCTTACCCTCTTCCCCCTTCATTATCTTACCCCCTTCCCAGTGGATGTTTTGCACACATCCACTGGGGATGGGGGCTGCACCGGACCATCCAGGTTGCAGAGAAAATGAAGAATCACCCACAGTCCAGAAGCCGACGTTTCGGGGTGGGCCCACGTCAGATCCTGGCTGCACCTGTTTGCAGCTGCTGGCCTTTGACAAGTCACTTCGGTCCCTCAGAGCTGTTTTATCACCAGTCAAAAGGGCATAATAATCTCCTGGCCATCCCATAAGAGGCCACGTGATAGTGCACATGGATGTGTTTGAAAACTATGAAGTGCTGCACAGATGTAAATAATCATAATAATATCCTGCGAAGAGGAGGCCAATTAACGTATTAAATACTTCTGAGGGAGGAGATGGCGTGTGTTGATACACCACACTGTCTCAGCCCGAACAATGCCATCTGCCTGCAAGTATTGTGATGTGGGAGGGAAGAAACAATCTTTATCCAATTATCTTCCTCATAAAGATGTACTGGAGTACAATTAATTCTCTAACTATTTCATAATATTCTCTTAATTAGGGGTAAAAATAGGTTTTTCTTCCCGATGCCTCTGCTATGATATACGAAATGCTGCTTCCCCATTTGTAACATGCTAATATGCTGGTAATTAAGAGCTTCAAGATTCTGTTTAATGACTGCATTTGGTTTGTTGAGGATAATTGCATCTTCTACCCACTCTTCTGGGGTTCCCAGGCAGCATCTAGGGGGAAAAATGGTACATGAGAGACAAGAGAAGCCCTTCCCCCTGGGGGTGGTCCAGACATGTCTCCTCTCGACTCTGAGCGGGTATACGCTCGGGAGCTTCCCACCCCCCACCCCTTCCGAAAAGGGAAGCATTCTCGTGGCACGAGCATTTGCTCCAGTTCTGTGACTTTGGACTTGACACTTCACTCTCTCCTGACTCCCCAAGCCCAACCTACACGCTGGAGAGATCAACCAGCACAGGACTTCTCAGCCTCTGCACGACTGACATTGTGGGCTGGACCATTCTCTGTGGTGGGGCCGTCCTGTGCATCATAAGACGTTTACCAGCATCCCTGGCTTCCACCCACTACAAGCCAGTAGCATCGCCCCCTCCAGTTGTAACAACCAAAAATCTCTCCCAATATTGCCAAATCATCCCGAGCTGAGAACCACTGATCAAGTGTAAAAAAGATTAAAAAACAATGTAAAATTGTATTCGGAGGGGATCAGTTAAATAAATCATGGCACACCCATCCAGTGGAATTTATTCAGCAGGTAAAAAAAGAATAAGTCAGCCCTTATATGAACAGACACAGGACGATCTTCTAGCGAAAATGCCAAGGTGCAGAACAGTATGTGTAGTGAGCTAATTTTCTGTTCACCTAATTTGCATATTTGCTTATTTGGGTATCGGATGTCATTAGGGGGCACAAGAAGACGTGATGGTTGTCATCTCCTGGGAGGGTAATGGGCGAGCTGGACATAGACGTGGAAGGGAGACACTCCATGTTTACATTTTTGTATGAATTTTGTGTCCTGGGCATGTATTACTTATTTAAAGAGTAAATATAATTTTTAAATAAACACCTATCTCACTCTCTGGCTTGGAACAGTCTCAGTAAATTCTATTTCCGCTCCCTCCTCCCCACTGTCAAAGTTATTCTCAGAGAGCCTCAGACAGGATATTTCTTTATCTGTCACATTCTGTCTCCTTGAACATTATCAACAATTCACATCTTGAGAGCAGTTCCAAGCCCTGCAGACTGACATGCCCTGTGCAATGAAGGCCATGTGACTCGGGGTTTCAGAGAGAGAAACTAGGCTCCAAGGCTTGGCGAGGTCAGGTCCCTGATTCTACAGTGGCTTCTCAGGTCCTCTGAGACACCCCCAGTCCAGGCTGATGCAAAAGCTGAAACATGAGATCCAGACACACAAGTGATAAACTGGATTCTTTGCTTTGTAAAAAAGAATTTAAATGGGACGCCTTCAAACAGTGAGCCCTGGACGGAACAAAAACGTGGCTTTCCTGAAAAGGAGCTTGACTGACTTCACCCCGTCTAGAAAATTCTCTCAGATAGATATTTATGTCCTGCCTCATCTAGGGGTCAGATTATGGGTATGGGGTGAAATGATCTACCCAGTATCTTCATTTGTCATCCAATACAGTGATTAAGTCAAACCAGTATTTTCCAGTGTATTTGACACAAGTCTGAAGAAAATTATGAAACGGTAAGAAAGAGGCAGGACCTTGTGATAAAATAAGTGGGGAAAAACTGGGTTAAAGGAAGTTAGATAAGTTTCTTTATTGTAGGACTTCTCAGAGCCTTTACCGAGAATGACAATTTTTCTTGAAAAATAGATTTGTGGCTCTTTTCCTTCCTACCTTTTTCGGCGGGTCCTGTACCTGGAAGGCACAAAGACACGTCTGTGCTTCCTGCCCTGGGGTGGGGGGGAGGGGTTGCAGGGTGGGAAGAGAAGCAGCCTCAAAGCAAAGTCTCTTTCTGCCTTTAGTAAGTCAGGTAAAACAGCAGAGGAGTGCAGGATGTCCTCTAGCCACAGCAAAAGGGCGATGGGTTTCAGAGCTGTTATGGACTGAATGTTTGTGTCCCCCTCCCCCCTAATTCATATGTTGAAATCTTAACCTCCCAATGTGATGGCATTAGGGGGTGGGCCTTGGGATGATTAGGTCGTGATCATGAACGGGATTAGTGCTCTTATAAAAGGGACCCAAAGAGCCCTCCTGCCCTTTCTGCATGTGAGGACACAGTGAGAAGACAGCCATCTGTGAGCCAGAAAGTGGGGTCTCACCAGACACTGAATTTGCTGCCGCCTTGATCTTGGACTCTGCAGGCTTCTGAACTGTGAGAAATAACTGTTATTTAAGCCACCAGTTATGGCATTCTGTTACACCAGCCCAAACGGACTAAACACAGGATAAGGAGAGAGATGAAAGAATCTGCAAAGCTAGAGACAGAAGACATCCCGCAGCTTCAGAGCTCTGCGAAGTGGCAGCCCCTGCCCCGCTCCACGTGTCTGGCGGGACTCCAACGAAGTAGGGTGCCTCGCAGAGAATTCCATTCTCTGGAGGCAGCAGAGCTTCCAGACAAAAGGAGGGATTTCTCAGATGATACCTGGTAATTAGGAGCGCCCCCTCCATACACAATGCCTGTTGCTCTCTGAGATGCCCCCCAAGACATTTTACAGAACCAGGTGAGAAAAAGCCCAAGGATGACCAAGACCGGATTTCCCACCAGCCCAATGCTCAGAGAAGGCAGAAGGGGGTTAAAAATACATCGATTACAACAAAATGCAGTATTTGGTGCACACCGGAAGGCTGTGGGCTGGGATTCCCGCTTCCGACAAAGGCTAATGGCAGAATGAGTCTCCAAGATGGGGTGAGCGATACCCAGCTTCCCAGTGCCTTCCCTTTCTGTCTATAGATCAGACGTCGTAAAGAGTCCATGAGGATGACAAAGAACAAGATGAAGCTGCCCAGAGCTAGTGGGACACCCGGGGTGTGCCCAGCCCTGCAGAGCGCAGTGGAAGAGGCAAAAAGAGAAGGGGTGGCCCCACCCACTCTTAGAGAGCGAAATTAAGGGGCTTAGATGGTGCCCAGAAACTGGAGGTGATTTAGCATTTGTACCAAGAGCCTCAAAAAATTTTGTACCTTTTGGCCTAGTAATTCCCCTTCTGGGAATCTATGATAAGGATTTCATATAAAATGCTGGGGGATCTTTAGGTAAAAAATTAAATTATTGATAATTAGGGAAAAGAGGGAAGGAAATAAATTGAAGGCCAAGAATCGGAGAATGGACAAGTACATTACAGTACATCCATCAGATGGACTATGAGGCAGCCATTAGTGAGGTTTGTGCAAAGGCTTCAGTGATGTGAGAATATTTCATGTGAGGGAGCAAAGCAGGATACAAACTTGCACATCCCGAATGTGTGAATAAAATGCATTAGAAAAATAACTGCAAGGAAAGACATTAAAATGGAGGAGGGGAGTGGGGAAGGATGACAAAGCCAGGAAAAATGGTTTTAGGACAATCCAAGTTAGCATGTGGGGTGCAGGTGGGACTTTCCTGTGCTTTATGACTTCATTCCTTAAGAGCCCACCTGGACAGGTGAGACTGGAGGGTCAGAATGAGATGACGTCATGGCAAAGGTCCTCTCCCGAATTCTGAAATGGGACTTGGTTGGTTTTCTATGTCTGCCATAGTGTTGTTAAAACAACACAAATTTACTATCTCATGGTTTTCATAGGTAAGAAGTCCAGGTGAGCTGCACTGGGTCCCCTGCTTGGGGTCTCACAAGGCCAAAATCAAGGTGTGAGCAGGGCTGCATCCCTCACTGAAGGCTCTGGGTAAGAATCCACTTCCAAATTCGTTCAGGTTGCTGGCTGAATTCAGCTCCTTGCGGTTGTAGGACTGAGGTCCCCATTCCTTGCTGGCTGTCACCCAGGGCTGGTCTTTGCTCCTAATAGCTGCCTCCATTCTTCCTTCTGTTTTTCATGTGGCCCCTCCAGCAACGACAGCTCAAGTCCCTCTCAGGCCTCAAATCTGACCTCACCTTCTGTGGCATCTCTCTGACTCCAGCTGGAGACATTGATTTGCTTGCAAGGGATTAGGTGATTAGACTGGGCCCACCCGGGTACTCTAGGCTAATCTCTCTTTTAAGGTCTATAACCTTAACAACATAAGCTGTCCCTTTTGCCAGATAACATAATACACCGACAGGCTCCAGGGATTAGGGCATGGTTTCCTTTGCAGGGCCGTTTTGCCTCACACAGACCCCAAGACTCTTTCCTCCTAATTTCAAAACTTCTTGACCTCACTTCTTGATCGCCTGACACCACACATCAGAATGGGCCTCCTATTCTGCATCCAACCCAGATGAGTCCCAGCTGACCGCATCTCCAAACGTTTGCCTAGGGCTGGAACGCACCCACCAACTTCAGCTGCCTGAATTGGGGGCGGTACAGAGGTGTTTGATAGTTTTCTCCCCAGGAAAACTGCATTCACAGAGAATTTCCATGGACTTTTATGCAGCCAACACCAAGCGGGCTGCAACTACCCAAAGAACACGTTAATCAAGCGGCTGTAGAAAATGTGGGAAAGATGGAGGAAGGACATTTCATCTGTCACCCTCATCTCTCTGCCAAACTTTCCCAGCTCAGAGGAGCGCTCTTCCAGGTGTGACCCTCAGAGGCACCTGGGGAGCCGTAACCGAGAAACGCTGATTCCTCTGGCCTCACCTCAGGCCTACTGGCTCAGACCCTCCAAGCATTATGGCCCCAGAATCTGGATTTTAAATGTGTCTGTCTTCCCCCAGGTGATTCTTATGCACTTCCTTAAAGCGCTGGTCTCCGACTTTAAAACCTGAAGGTGATAGGGCTTCCCTGGTGGCGCAGTGCTTGAGAGTCCGCCTGCTGATGCAGGGGACACGGGTTCGTGCCCTGGTCCGGGAAGATCCCACATGCCGTGGAGCGGCTGGGCCCGTGAGCCATGGCTGCTGAGCCTGTGCGTCTGGAGCCTGTGCTCCGCGGCGGGAGAGGCCACAACAGTGAGAGGCCCGCGTACCGAAAAAAAAAAACAAAACAACAACAAAAACACCTGAAGGTGATAAATGAGAAAGGCTTATATGCCTTAGGGTGAGGGGGATCACAGGGTACTGGACTCTCCCCTGAACTCTGAAATTAATGACACATCAAGAGGATGCCCTTGGGGAGCAATAGAGCCAAATGGAAGGATTCTGAGGGAAGAGAAAGGCCAGCGATACAAAGCAAGACAAATAGGGTACAGCTGAGTACAGACCTGAGCTCAGGGCAAGTGGATAGGCCTGTCTGAGTGGCAGTGATGGCTCTGTGCAGCCGGCTTAGAGGAAATGCCTCCATCCGAGCTCCAGTGGAAAATGGGCACAGCATCCCGCTTCAGTGCCCGGGTACAGGGGCCAGGCTGACCTGGGTTCACCAAGGTCATCAGCTGTCTTATGCTGGGAAATAATATGAGGATAATAATAGTCCTTTCTTCATTCTCAGGGCTCTTGGGTAAATTAGGGTGGTTTTTCACATAAGCCTGTTTAACTTTTAAGTGCTTATATCAGCTAAGAATGCTTTTGGCTGCAAGTAACAGGAAACCCATGACCAAAAGCTCAGAGGTTGGTTCTTATTGGCTATCGTTCAAGCAGCTCAAGCAGGGCTTCTCAAACTCTAACGTACACACAGCTTACTGGGAGAGCCCGTCACAATGCAAACGTTGATTCAGTAGATCTGGGGTAGAGTCTAAGATTCTGCATTTCTAACAATCTGGCCCTCGGACCACACTTTGAATAACAAGACACTTGGCCTTTCTCTCACGGCTACAAAATGGCTGCTCCAGCTCCAACCATCACATTTGCAGGCAAGGCACAAAAAAAGGCATGACAGAGGCGTATGCCACCCATATCGACTTCTTGTATCTAAGAAAATGAAGCTTTCTCATGAGCCAGCAGAACAGACATCCACATAGGTTTCGTTGGTCTAAAATGGGCCTCACAGCCATCCACAGCTTCACAGGAAGATGGAAAAATGAGAAACAGAAAAGGTATAAGCCTTAAACCAAGCATGATTCACCCGGAGCTGGGCATGTTGCCATGCAGCATAAAATCCATTTTGTTTAGCAAGGAAGGAAAGGATGGATGTTAGGAAGCAAAGAGCATCCCAGCAGCACTCCACACTGTTTGTTATATGAATAAAGCACTTACACAAAGTGAATTCCCTCCAAATGTTAACAGTTTTCTCACCCGCATCTCATCCATGTGTATTGAGCAGACAAGTGGCAGGTTCCCTTCCACACTCCTGTCACCCAGACCCCAAACAACCCCACGCAGAGTGGGGGTGAGGGAGCTTTCTAGGGGCACAGCAGCCTTGGTTCCCCGGAGCCAGTCTCCTGAGCTGTGCAGAGTATCCAGGTCCCCGGGGAACTGACTCACAGGGCCCAAGGAAAGCATTTACACCCGTCAATGCGTGAGCCTCCTGGGACCAGGCAAGTACAGAGGTAAATCCCAGAGTAAATGGTCAGGCCGCCTTCCCTTTGTAGCTCACAGCCAACCAAGGGGGCGGATTTCCGACTTCACCAGTTGCTTTCATCCTCTACCCCAGCCTGGGACTCATCAAAAGGCAATGTGAGGCCCTCACGACTCTGTTTCAAAGAAGAGGCTTCGGCCTTCTTTCGAGTTCTGCAGAGCAGAACAGGTAGACGCCCAGCAGATGCGCTTTGTGAATTTAGCTGAGAAAGCCCCTCTTGGAAAAGTCTGAGCTGCCTTCCTTTTCCAGGGTCAAAAAGGAGGATGCCCCGGAGAACCTGGAAGTTCTGAAAACTGAACTTCACCTGCCAGCTTCTTATGGAAAGATACAGGGTAGAGGTCACCTCCTGTCCCAAATCTTCTGACATTCCAGGGTCAGTGGACAGTGGCCTGGTTAATTCTGGCCTCCCTGCCGCTCGCCGTTTGGTTTTGTTTGTAACTGAGCCATATTGGGTCAAGGTCCTCATCACTAAGTCTATTTTGCAGAGAAAAGCAGAGGTTCCGGAAGGCGGGTTCTACAAGTTCAACCCGCAGTCATCTAACCATGTGTGTAACTCCGGGTTTAGACCTGGTTACCAAGCTATCACCAGTGCTGGGTTTTTTGTTTGTTTGTTTATTTGTTTTAAAAACTCCCTCAGAAGGCAGCTGCAGGGCATAAAGAAAATTCAGCAAGATTTCAGATCCCAAGCCCTGAGTTTAAATGCTGTTTTTTTCCACTTTGCAGTTCGGAGATGAAGCTGAGCCAGTTTCACTGCCTTCATCTGTTTGAATATTGGTGATGGGAAGAGATGTAATAACAATAACCAACATTTAAGAGAGTACTTGGGAGGCACTGTTCTCATTGCTGCACAAGCATTAACTCATTTTGCAACAACTATGACATGGGTATATATCATTAATATCCCCGTTTTTCAGATGGGAAATGGGGGCACAGAGAGATTAAGTAACTTGCCCAAGGTCACACAGCTGATAAGAGGCAGAGTTAAGATTCCAACCCAGGCACTTTGGCCCTTCTGCCCAAGCTTATTTCCACACCGCACTAAAGCACTTGGAAACCTATACAATGATTCTGATTGTCAGGTATTATTATTCCCTTACACAGAAAGGTTAGGTGACTTGTCCAAAGACACAGAGACTGCCCACCTTCTGAGCCAAGCGAAACACAAGAAGGCAGCTCCTCTGTAAATTCCATCCTCCCTTCCCTTCTGCAGCCCAAGTCCTCGCAAAGGCCCCAACAACGGAGCCATCCATCGCCAGTCCTCAGAGATGCCCCCCCTCACACTGGGCACAGTCCCCACGGCTGATGACCTCAAATCAAGCATCCATTCATCCCACTGGCAGAAAAACCATTTAAGCACTTCGCTGTTTTCATTCCTGCCAAGCCACAGGGGTGTTGCATAGAACCACTTTTTTCTTTTTCTTTCTTTTTTGCATTTAATAATACATAATTACCTTTCTTCAATCATCTCGGTGGAATATGTGCTTTTCAACCTAACACTGAGGCTTTTTAAAAAATGGGATGGAGGAATGGGTGAGATGTATTTTCAATGCCCAGAAAGAACCTTCTGTGGTCCCTGGAGGGGAGAGTGAGCAGAGATGGATATCATGTTTGTGCTCCTGATTTGCTGTTCCTTGTGAAAGACTGTAATGAATAAAAAATACGGGGCAGGGGTGGGGCGGGGAGCAGGCAGACAGACAGAGCCGGGTAACTGCGTGCTCTTCACATGCTCTGAAGCCACTGACCTGAGAAGCAACCTTGGGTACCTTAATCAATCCATCCCAGTGGGTACAGGGCATTTGATGCCAAACCCAACTGCTCCAGCTGCTCTGGACCGACATGTTCATTGCCACTCAGGTCTTTGTTCTAAAATGATGAAAGTATACGTAATCCACAGGAAGAGGGAGAAAACACACAAAACAAATATTCCCCAGCGGTCTTAGCGAGCAGATCTGATGGGGGCTGGCCCATGCAGCTGAATTTCAATTGAAGGAGGTTTTTTTCTCAAAAGGGCCCCACTGGGACACTTATAAAGATGAAGGAAGAGAAACCTGCCTACACAGCGTAAGTTATAAAACAATGAGATTAATGATACGTAAACCTATGTAGGAACTCTATTCCAGAAGCACTGTATAATGATGATTAGGGAGAAGTGAGAAAATATACAAACAACACTCCGCATAGGCCCGACTGCATGTTAACTACTTCTGCCATCACTATGCCACCAACTAGCTAAGACGAACAGTTACTGTTACAGTGTAATCGAGTAATTAGAACATACCTAACGTTTATTGGAGGAATACACTGTTAGAAGCACTTTGAGTCTTTATTTCCTGTTCCAACAAGCTGAGAGGTAGGTACTGTTATTGGCTCTGTTTGGCCAATGAGGAGACCGAGGCACGGACAGACACATTACTTGCCCAGGTGGCTCCACTAGGTTCTAACCCAAGGACTCTGCCTGCAGAGCCCGTGGTTTCAGTAACGATCAGGACAGCAGGGGTTTAGGACCGTGGCTGAAAGTACAGGCTTCGAAGTCAGAGCGACCTGGGTGCGAATGCTGGATCTGTGACTCATTTTTCCCCTATAGAATCACGGTATTTTAAACTTTGAAAAACTACTGGAGACCATCTATTTAAACTCCCTGATTTCATAGGTATGGAAACTTGGGAACATAAGGGAAGGCCAGCCTGGGCTCACACATCTAGACCTCTGATGCTCCGCTGTGGGCTGAACTGGGTCATCACCATCACCTCTGGCTCACCTGTCTGCAGGATGACCCAGAGGACCGTCCCCACCCCCAAGGCAGCCCACTCCTCAGCACTGTGCTCTGCAGCCTGACTGCCCCCCAGACCTGGGAGAGGGCCCGGGTGCAGGAGGCTGAGCACGGCCGAGGACTTCCTGAAATCCCAGCCGTTTGGGGTCCAAGAAATCTGCGCGTCTCCCAAAGAGCTTACCCGGAACAAATCCAAATTCTCGGAACGTTAGGTAACCCCCAAAGCCTCCACTCTGATTCTTGGTTTGATCAATACCATGCGGCCAAGGAGAGAGCATAAAACAAAGTTACACACGGCTCAAAGGAGGTTACTCATAAATTCCTTAAAAGTTTGATCTTTTAATTAAAAAAAATAGTAATCTCTCCCTCCTCAGTAGCCCATCATATGCAAAGTATGGTTTACTAGGAGGCTCTGTAATGAAGCCTGATCCTGTAGAGTGCCTACACCATGCTGCGTATTCTTCTAGGGACCTAATAAATACACCTTAACACCTACAGCAAAAGATCAACTCCTTCCCACCTCCCCATTTACCTCTGTGGGAACTAAAGCACAGACACGTTAAGTCACTTGCTGAGGTCAAACAGCCAGCAAGCTGCAGATGAGACTTGAACCCAGACAGTCTGGCTCCAGAGCTCAGGCATATAACCACTACACCGCACTACCTCTCAGAGCCACAAACAAATTCACATTTCAGGAAACAGCCGCTAGTGACATCACTTTGGCGATGCCTACATTTCAGCCATACCCTCCACACTCAGTGCCCGCTTCCTACCAAACTGATTCCTTCTTCCTCCTTGTTATATTTGTTTTCCTTATTTTTTAGTGGAAAAAAAAATTAATCCTGAATGAAGCCAAGTTTAGTTGCAAATAAAACTGAACTGTCCACAACTGAAAGCATGTAATTAGAGAATGTTAATCTCTGGGTGGTTTTCCATCCCCTCCCCCAACCCAAAAATACACTAACATTTGCAAAAGAGAATTCATCTTTACCTAAAACTATAATTAAGCGGCTGCTGGCGGTTACCTTGGTGACATTAAAAAAAAAAATTCTCCACTACAGCTCCCCACACTGGATAATACAAACTCGGCAACCAAATAAGTCAACAGGTTGTCCAGGAAACTGTTTCCTTGACAACCAGGAGGATGGAGGGGGACGGAGAGCTGGGGAAATGTCAGAGCAGCAATGCTATATTAAAGAAGCAAAAGCCCCCTCTGGCATGGCTGAGCAGTTTCCCCAACTTGTACCAAGCAGCACAGCAGGGAACAAAAAAGGTTCTTTGTTACATGAGGAAGGTAGCTGGGGGGAATGTCAAAACCCACATCTTACCCATTGGGTGAATTTCCACTTGAGGGCATGGAACACAGGAGGCTGGGCCCGCAGACCCTTCTAACTTAGAAAAAAAAGCCCCATTCATTCTCTCACTTACCAAACGTGCATTGAGCATCTGCTAAGTGTCAGCATGTCCACACCTCCTGGCTCTAGCCTTGGGTGGTTTTCCATGCTTTGGAACCTTGGCCAGGTGGGCCAAGAATTCAGGAGATGACAAATAACTTGCAGGACCATTTTTTGGAATTTTAATGTCTGGGTTTCTCCTCGTGTATTCACTTTCCTGTCCCCCATTCTAGCAAGACCAGTTCTGTGCTTCCTTGTCTGGGCTGGGGGGAGAAGGGAGGAGGGGGAGTTTGCAGGAGAGGGAAAGCTGGAAGGGTGTGCAAGACGATCTTGCCACTGGCTCTCTTTTAAAGGACAAATCGCTTGTGGATGGGATTCAGTCATATGACCTGGAAAATCAGGACAGGACATGACTGCCCCTGAAGAACGCAGGAGAGGAGTGGGAGAAATGACCTAGAAAGATTTCTTGAGACTGTGGTCCTTCAACAGAGCAGGGGTCTGGGACCTTAGCCATGTTGTAGGTGGGTGGGAGTGTGTCGTGCCCTTGGAAAGGAATGGTCACAGGGTCTTAGTCTGACCAAGAGCAGCTGGAAGGAAGCAGCAGACCTGGGATTGGCAGGGCTAAGACGTGTGGACAGATGAGCAGAGGCCTGGCCAGGGCTTCCAGGCTATATAAGGCCCCCAAAGCTTTCTCTACCCTAGGGATGGGGGTGGGAGTGGTGCAGGGAGCCCCCAATAACCAGTGAGGCGGGCTTGAAATAGATTTTTTTTTAATACAGAAATGCTCTATTTCTTGCTTCTTAAGTCCATGGACAGCAAGTGTCATTTTCAATGCTGCATTTTCCAAACTACTTGAAAGTTCCTGCAGCTGAATTCTGCAGAGAAAAGAAGAAAGGAATAAGGGGCAATCCAGAGGCACCTAGACCTGGAAATCCCAGATCAATTCTCCCTTCCACAAAAACCCTTTCACCTCTGGCTGGCCCTCCCAAGTGTTTTGCCGTGTTCCTTATCTAAACGTGCTTTTCATCAAATTATTCTCTGATCATGAATGAGAAGGCAATGCTGTACCACTAATCATCACAGGGAGGACACTCAGTTCAGGAGTCTCCTCTTTCCACAGCCCAGCTGACACTGACAGAGGCAAATGGATCTGAGTGTACAGACGTGTCATTAACACACGTAGCAGTGAAAAGAATGACTTGGATCTGCATTGCACTTTCACAACAGGGAATTTATTTGCTCTTTACAACTAATCCTGTGCTGCAGATACCCATTTTACAGATGAGAAAACCAAGGCACAGGAAGGGTAAAGATTTGCCCAGGGTGCCCACAGCCAATTCAGTGCCAAGAACCAAGGCCAGGGCTTCTGATCCCAACCCCCAACATCCTTCTCCCTCTGTGCTCACACGTCGCCTTTCCTCTGTGTTGGTTTCACTCCTATGTCCCTAATTTTCCTTCCCCTACTGTTTTCCTTCTAATTTTTTTTTTTTTTCTTTTTGCCCCCTTCAACATTCCAGTGGTTCTCAACTGCAGGTAACCCCTCTCCCCCAGGCCACATTTGATGATGTCTGAAGAATACTTGGCTGTCATTCTGGACGGAGGTGCTAATGGGTAGAGTAGAGGTCAGTAGATGCTGTCAACATCTTAACAATACCCAGGGCAGCCGCGCACAACAGAATTATCCAACCCCAAATGTCAACGGTGCTGAGGGTGAGAAACCTGTGATCACAGGAAGATAAAAGAATTGTACACGTAAAGCACATGCAACAGCACCTGCCACATAGTCAGCTCTTATTATTTGGGTTAATGATATTGTTCACAACACTCTTGCAATGGGGAAGTCTGGGTTACTTATAATAAGGAAAGAAGAAAAAGCACTCTGAGTACTCAGGCACTTTGGTTCCAAAGTTTATTCATTTACTAAGTAGTCACTGACTTCCTTCCCTAGGAAAGGGCCTGCAGCGCACAAAGGAGAGAAATGTCTTGTTTTGTGAACAAGGTCAAGCACTGGCCTTTAAGTCTAAATGTGCAACCCAGGAAATAATACTGAAGGGCGCTGGGATGAGGGTCCCAGAGGACCTTTCATGAGCCTTGAGACAGATCTACCACTGGGTCTTCAAATCAAAGACTCCCAAGCCTCAAAAACAACCAAAGATAAATTATTTTGCCCAACCACCTTTTTTTTTTTTTTCCCTGTACACCCACTTCCACCATGGAACAAAGAAAAGGTCTGGAAGGTGAGGGAGATGAACGCAGTTTGCATATCTAACAGCCCAAAGGAAGGTGAAACTAACAGAACCAGAGATTATCAAGTTAGAAGTGTAACACAGAGTTGGGGGGAACTGTTCAGCTTCTAAGTAACAGGAGCTAAAAATACCTGTGTCACGTGTCATTTACAAATTCAAAGGGCTGTTTAGACAATACTATGATCAGACTGCAACTGATACACATTTTCCCCCCAGTGGTTAAACACAGCCTGAGTTTTAAGTACCAAACAGCTGCCTCCAGGTTTGTCTGGAAAAACCACTCATTAATTTCTATTTTTGATTGACACACTAGGGGGTCCCAATCACTTCCTTCATCCTGGTGCCTAAAATCAGATGATAGTGGAAGACTGGAATGAGCAGCTGAAAGGAGGCAGAGGGAATAAGGGAAGAGAGCAAAAGCTTGAACAAAGGCAAGGAGGGACTAGCGCTCTCCACATGCCTGCCTTCTCCCCAAACCAAGAAAGTTCGGGGGGATTGGAGGGATGACAAGGCAATAAAATGAGAATGGCCTGTAGCCCTGGAAATAATTAAAAATTCCCTCTTCACATTGGGAGGGAGGGGAGACTAAAGAGCTCAGTATAATCAGGTGAAGCTTTCTGGGACCTGGGATGTGAGCAAAACGCTTCTGCTTGACTCCTTCCCCCATTCACCCCCCCACACACACACATACCCATGGGCCCAGCTGGCTGAATGGAGGGTGGTTTCTGTGGAAGCCCAGAGTCATGTCCAGTGTCTCTTAAGTTTCTCTGGAGAGAAGAGGGGGCGTCTGGGTTTTCTTTTTAGGGGTATGGAAACGCTCTAAAATTGGATCATCGTGATGGTTGCACAACCCTGTGAATATGTTAAAAATCCAGTTGCATACTTTAAAAGGTGACTCTTATGCATGGAAATTAAATTAAGAATAGAGACAATCAGGAAATTATTCTAAATAAAAGGTTTTTCCTTTTAAAAAAGTAGGAGTGGGCTTCCCTGGTGGCGCAGTGGTTGAGAGTCCGCCTGCTGATGCAGGGGACACAGGTTCGTGTCCTGGTCTGGGAAGATCCCACATGCCGCGGAGCGGCTGGGCCCGTGAGCCATGGCCGCTGAGCCTGCACGTCCGGAGCCTGTGCTCTGCAACGGGAGAGGCCACAACAGTGAGAGGCCCGCGTACCGCAAAAAAAAATAAATAAAATAAAAAAGTAGGAGTGGGGTGTAGACCCAAGGAATCTAGATTGAAATCTCACCTCTCCTTACTCTTAGCTGTAAGACTTATTCAGCCTCCCTGAGTCTCAACTGTCCCATCTGTACAATGGGAATATTGAGAGTATCCTTCCTTCATAGGGCTGCTGTGGGGACTAAGTGGGATGCTGTTTGTAAAAAGCCTGACCCAAGGGGAGTGCTTCGAGCTCTGCGAGAGAAGATGAATGAATGATTGGTAGGAGGCTGGAGTCTTAAAATGGGCCTGGGCAGTAGAAGAGATGAGCCCACAACTTTCAGATGACAGGACTGGTAACCTTGCAGTGAGAGTGTGTCCCCTCAGACCCTGGCACCATCAGTTGACCAAGATACACAGCACAGATAATAGTAACTGCCGTTTATTGAGCACTTACTATACGGCAAAGGCCTCATATGCATTATCTCATTTAATCTTTATTTCAACCCTACGAGGCAGGTACTATTATATCCCCATTTTACATATGAGGAAATAGACATAATTTAGTCATTTATGCAAAATCACAGAGAGAGTAAGAGGCAGATCTGGTTCCAGTCCAGGCTGTTACCTGAGATGGACCAGGTGAGCTGGAGCTAGCTCTTACCAGCTTGAGAAGGCAAGTTGATAAATAGCCAGGGATTCTGATGATTACCTATTCAAGAATTTTACAAACAGGCTATTAAATCATTGGTGGCAACCACAGTAGAAATCAGCCATGATATGAGCATTTACACCAAGGAAATCTGCAACTGTTACAAATCTGGACTTTCTCTCTCCCCCCTCCCCTCGCCCACCTCACCTCACCCCCATCCACAGCCAGTGTCCCAGCACATCTTTAACTACCAAACTAGGAGGGTACATTGGGCACTCCTTCCTACACAAAATAGTAAGAAATCTTTACGTTTTCATGGCACTTTAGGGTTTACGGTGCTTTTAAATCCATCAAAAAAAGAAAAAAAAAACCTCACAGTTGTGAAAAAAGAACTATTTGCATTGATAATAATGAAAACAGGATCCATAGGTGATGAACCCAAGGGCCTCAGTGGACCACAGACCTCCTGAATTCTAACCAGGCCCTTCTATCTTGAAAGGTAGCAGCCCCAGGAGTAGATGGCAGGTAGGCTCTGTTCACAGCTACCAGGCATCTCATGGCATTGGGCAGGTGCTGCCCTCACGGACTTTGGGAAGGGGACCCTCTCCCTCACTCCACAGACTATGATTCCACAGGCCCCACAGCTCCCCAGAGGAGTGAGCCAAAGTTTTTCACGGTTTCCACGTGGAGACAAGGGGGAGGTGGCATTTAGGTGGGTGTGGATCTTGGAGGAGCAAGTGCAACTTGCAAGCTAAGTTTGACGAGCCTCTGCTTTGCATAAGAGAAAGACAGTAAATGTTTCATGAGTGAATGAATGGAATCGTCCCTCCTGTCCTTCGAGATTTATAGGCTCAAGCTGAAGCTATAAGTCAGGGCTGTGCAATTGATTAATTTCACCAGTGGCCCCAATTAAAGGCCTCCCTGCATCTACACTCTTTGCCCCGACCTTGTTGTCCCACCCAGAATCTCAGAGGTGCCCGCTGCCTTCTCCCCTCCGAATCTGCCACCTCATCAAGAATTCTGATGAAATGCTTCACTGTGGCTTCCTCTTATCTAAAGAGTCAGGTACAAGATCATCCCCAGTAAGGAGAACAGAGAAATCTGCCTTCAGCTTAATGAACAAAGACATTACGGAACATCTCCACCCCCTCGGGGAACACAGTCCCCTTAGCTGAGAAAGATTCTTAAAGAAATTCTGAAGGAACAACGGGCTTCATTTCCATTCCTGCTTTGAAAGATGAGTTTTGTCTGAATCACTGCTGAGCTGTCCCCTCTCTCCCTCTCTCTCCATTTGCAGCCAGATTCTTTCACCAGGATTAAGACATCATCTCGCAGTTCTGATTTAGACGGTGTTTGGGCCTTACCCTTCAAATGGGAGTTCTTTTTCTGGTGTGACGTAAAGTCCCAAGATACACCAAAGCCAGCACTGCTAAGGTCTGGGAGAATCCAAAATTTGATTTTCAGACCCTTTCCCAATCAAGGCAAAATGAAGAAGCAATCTACAATCTCCCTACTCAAAGTGAGGTCCGTGGACCATCTGCCCAGGGATCACCGGGAGTCTGTTACAAATCCAGAATCCCAGGACCCACCCCAGACCTACTGTTTCAGAGCATGGATTTGAACAAGATGCCCAGGCGATGTGGCTGTGCATCCAGGTTCGTGATGCACTGGTCCCTGCTTCTCCGGGTGACTCTGTATCTCCCCTGATGTCAAGGCCTCTGGAGTGAGTTCCAAGCTGAACGTCAGCCTTCATTCTCAGTATTACAAAGGACAGCTTCACCTAGCAGAACACAAATGCTTCTCACCTCCAATGCATGCATGCATTTGCATACATGCCCACACACACACATACGCGAGCACACTTCCTACGACCAGGCTTGCCAAAGTCCCTCACTTGTGAGCCTTACTTGAAAGGTTTTCTCTTCTGAAGCACAAGCCTTTCTATCCTGAAGGGCCTTTCAGATGTCCCGCTGAGACCCAGGGATTCATTCATAAGAAATGCTTAGTCTTATCTTGAGATTAAAGGTTTCAAATGATTCCCATCTGATCCCAACAGGAGAGCTCCTTGCTAAAATACAAGGGTCTTGTTGGAAGTAATCTCCATGGAAATAATTAACCCAATTTATTAACAAGGGGAAAAAAATCCTAAGGATATTTTAAACTTTTAAATATCTCTGCAAACTAATGACAATGAAAACAAAGCATTTTGAAAATGAGAGAAACCCCAGAGCAGAAATTAAATTCAAACTAAAACGCTCTCTGAATTTTAACAATCCTATTTTAAGCTCTTAATAAACCCTGGAAATCCAGTTAATTTAAATTACTGGCCAACAGTAATTACACCAACACCCTCCCTGAAATAATTCCCACCTTCAGTCATCTCAGGGAACATTTCCCCCCCACCAAAAGACTACATGAGATTGTTTATGTGCTGCTTCTGCTGACATATGATTTTCTAGAAATCGCTGAACTTTGGGTTAAAAAGACAATTGAAAAACAGACCTAGGCTGTGTTTCCAAATGATTTTTGGACCCCTGTCCACAATAACCTTTTCAAGAAGGAATCGGTGAGGCTGAAGGTGACGGTAATTTTACAGCTACCAACACTGAAAAGAAAAGGCTGTGCAGTGACAAAGATAAGACACGGGTTTAGAATGTTTTAGGTAACATGCAAATGTATTCTGATTTTTTTTCAACTCCCTCCAGAAGGAGAAAAAAAAAAAAATCTTGAAAGATGTTCTCGAGGTGGAGCTGGTAGCAGGTTAATTAGAAAAATGAGATGATTGGGAAAGGGAAAATCTAACTGGCTCTCTCTCTCTCTTTCTTTCTGCCCAGGCTGGGAAGAAGTGGGCTTTTAAGGTCCAGCCCTCTAATGTCAGCATGTGGTGAAATGGGTCTACTCCAGCAATTTGGAATCACCCACTGGAGTGACTGACTGGGGCCTGGATCACACCCAACCCCCCTTTCATCTAGCTCTGCCTCCTGATTTTTCTCTACAGATTTCTTCCCTCTCTCTGAGTCCGTGGGGGCTGGGAGGTGCTGACCTCGCCTCTGACCCCACAGGTAAGCACCTGACCCAGGCCTGGCCAATCAGCTCATTTAATTCCCCAGGTCCCCAGTGATTGGTTCAGGGGTGGGCATGTCATCCAGTTAGAGTCATTCCCAGGACCTTTCCAGGAACTACTGGAAAAACAGTGCTCCCTTTCCACTGGAGACACTTAGCTGGAAGCTGCAGAGGATATGGCTGGAGTTGCTGGGGCCTCATGAGAAGAGCCTGCCTGATAATGAAGTCAACACAGTGGAAGGTAGAGCTGAGTGAGGGAAAGCAACTAGGCATTAGTGAGCCCTGGATCCAGCCTTACCTGAAACCTCCAGACTTCTAAAATATGAAAACTAATAGAAACGCCCCCTTTGTTTTTCTTAACCAATTTTGAGTTAGATTTCTGTCACCTGCAACAAAACCACCTATCTGATTCTAGTAAAAACCCCTCAGGGTTCTCACAAGAAAGTCAAGAGAAACAGCAAATTGCTACAACAACCACAAAAAAGTCTCAAGAGATCATTTAGTCTTTCCCCTTGTATATAAGAATGCAAGTGCTCTGATTTTTTTTAAATTTTATTTTATATTCTTAGCAAAGATCCCTAGGGACTAAGATTCAGCACCCTCCATCCAGAATCCATATAAGAACACACTATGAGATGAAAATGTGAGCTTGAAGATGCAACATACGTCTGTAGGTGGCTCGGGAAATATTCTCCAGGCTGACAAAAAAAAAAAAAAATCCACCGACAAAACCAAAATCCTAATGTTAGATTTCATGCGCTACCAAGTAAACTTTTTCTCTTATAAAACAAATTGTTTCTATAGAAACGAATGTTTTTCTAGCAACCCACTCCCTATTAGGGTTGCTATGGGAACAGATTGAGAAAATTAGGAAACTGCAGAAAAAGGTAAATGACTGCCCAGTGTCTTTTTTTCCTGGAAACCCACAGAGGGCAAATGCCTTTTCATTTCTGAATGCCTTGGTACTTGGGGCAGGCTCCAGGAACACTTGAGAATATAATTCCAACTCTGTTGCATTCCCACTCCCCAGCAAGGGTTTCATCAAGTCACTGAAATTTAATTCTGAATATGACAAATTTTACTAAAAACCACCTTCTAAGGATTGTTTTCAAGGACCAAGGCTAGGCAGGAGCATGGAGTAAGAAGGTACAGGGCTTTGGGTGTAAAAATGTAACAATAAGTGCTGACAACCACACACGTGCTACAGATAGTCTTTTGGAGAGAAGCCCTTCATTTGGGGAAACTTAAGTGCACACATTCTGTGAACGCTCTGCTGTAAGCAGTAGGACCACGCCGCGTGCTGCCCGGGTCTCACGGTGCAAATGATGAGCACACAGGTGAATGTTTTCCTTTCTTTACTGGAGAGCTGGAAGAGAATACAAACACAGTCCCTTGTCTCTTACTCGGTTTCTGGGATCATCTACTGACAAGCAGGGTATGACATCTGTCTGGCGTAGGGAGAATTCTCTCTCAACTCTCAGCAACTACAAACCCAGTAGACGGGAGTGGAGAGAGCTTTGAAGCCAAGAGTTGTAATCAGCAAGTAAGAACCACATGGCCTTGGGTGAGTCATTTCATTGCTCTGAATCAGTTTATTTACCCCCGTCTGTAAAATGGGGTTAACAAGATCCCTATTTGTATAATAGGGATCCCAGCTGGTACAGAGTAGAGTTAGCAACACTACTTCACATGAACCTTCTGTGTCTTCTTCAGAAACCGGATAATGGAAATTAGTGAAACTGACAGGGCGTGAAAGGCAGCAGAGAGCACTGGGGGCAAACAGACAGCCCAAGCTCCTGTAAAGAAAGTTCACATATTTTTAACACCTTGTCGGCAGGCTCACCTTGGAGCCTGCCCACTGAAACTCCTACATCTGCACCCGCTGAGAATTGCGGGGATTGAGCCTTGCCCACGTGTGACATTAACAAAGATACACCTCTAATGGAACAGAGCCTCTCCCGTGGGAACTTGATTGTCGGGGGAGGTGGGGCCGGGGGGGTGGGGGGAATCCGTGGCATGACTAAGAAAGTGTTCAGCGAAAGAAGGGAAAATTCCGTCCTGTCAAACTAAACTGCAGTTTCTCATGTCCCCCTCTGCCTCTACCCTGGTCCAAACCCTGGTCATCTTTCCCCTAGAGGAGGCATGCATTAGTCAGGGTTCTCCAGAGAAGCAGGGGAGATACATATATACGTAGATATATAATGAAAGAGATCTACTATGAGAGATTGGCTCACATGATTATAGAAGCTGAGCCCTGCCATCAGAAGAGCTGGTGGTGTAGTTCCAATTCGAACCTGAAGCCCAGAGAAGTAGGGAGTAAGTCCTGGTCCAAGTCCAAAGTCCAAAGGGCCAAAATCCAGGAGCATCGATGTCCAAGGGCAGGAGAAGATGGATGTCCCCGCTCAAGCAGAGAGGGCAAATTTGACCTTCTTCTACCTTTTTGTTCTATTCGGGCCCTCAAAGGCTTGTATGATGCCCGCCTACGCTGATATTGGTGATCTTTCTGTCTACAATTCAAATGCTGATCTCATCCAGAGACACCCTCACAGACACACTCGGAAATAATGTTTTATCAGCTCTCTGGGCATCCCTTTGCCCAGTCAAGTTGACACATAAAATTAACCTTCATAAGGCAGTAGCCTCTTCATTCATCTCCCTGCTTCCACTCCCACTCTGTACAGTCAATCCTCAACACACGGCCAGAGGAATCCTTTTAAAACAAAAGTCAAATCATGCCACTCCTCTGCCCCAAACTCTCCAATGGCTTCTCAAAGCCTTCAGAAAACAAACCAAAGTTCCAACAGTGACCTACAGGACCTAAGTGATCTTCCCTGACCCTGGCACCCTCCACCTGGCTCCCACTCTCTCTACCAGCCACACTGGCTCATCTCTGTTCATCAGACACACAAGGCACACTCCTGCCCCAGGCCCTTTGCACTTACTGTTCCCTCTGCCTAGAACATTTTTCTATTAGATGTCCACATGGCTGGCTCCCCAGCTCCTTCGGATTTTTGCTCCACTGTTACCACTTTTTAGTGAAGCCTTCCTTCGGCCACTCCCTATAAAATGACCACACCCCACTCCCAGAAGCTAGTCCCCTCTCTTCTTTGGTTTTCTCCACACCACGTATCATCTGCTGACATATTTATTTGTCCCCCACTCCCTTTAGAAGATAAACTTGGGAATTCCCTGGCAGTCCAGTGGTTAGGACTCTGCGCTTTCACTGCCAAGGGCCCGGGTTCGATCCCTGGTCGGGGAACTAAGATCCCACAAGCCGCGCGGTGTGGCCAAAAAACAAAACAAAACAAACTCCACAAGAGTAAGGATTTCCTTCTCCTTTGTTTCTTGCAGGGTTCCCATGCCCAGAACAGCACTTAGCACAGAGGAGGCTCTCAGCAAGCCTTTGTTGGATGACAATGAATGAAACAAGAGAGCTGAAGAGTGTAGAAGAGAGTGTGAGAGCCTGGGTACCAGAGTCCAAGTCAGTCCGGTCCCCCCCGCGCTGTTCAATATTCATACATCAGGCCAGTTATTCCATATGCATGAGCGCCCATCACACGCCAGGCACGACATGCTGGAGATGCCAGAAGCAGGATGCCGTGATGAGCAGGACAGGTAAGATCCATGCCTCCCAGACAGCTTACATTCTAGCAGAGCAGCTAAACAATAAAGAAGTAAACCTACAGGTGATGACATACGCCATAAAGAAAAAATAGCCCGAGGTAGTAAGGAGTAGAGGAGAGGGAAAGGAGGCCTGAGACTGAGAGCCGGTGGTCAGGGATGGCTTCTCTGGGGAGGGGTCACGTAAGCAGAGACCTATGGAGTGAGGGAACCCGCTGTATGGGATACGGAGCTCATGTACCTGATGGATTCCCTTCATCCTTTCCTTCCTGACCCTCTCACGTGATTGGAGCCCTACCTCTGCAGGGATGCCCTTCCTCTTTCAGACCTGGCTCAAGCACCACACCACAGGTGGGGTACCTGGCAGGAGGAATCTGTCTGCCCAGTTCTCTCCTGTCTCCCTCTTGGTCGAGGTGTTGCCCATAGAGAGAGCTACTGCCTCCTCACTTCTGAGTTGTGTACCGTGGCCCTATTCTTCCCTTCTTTGGTATAAGCTTTTTGTTTGGAAAAGCAATACATCCAACCAAAACTTGACATTTCCCAGCCTCCCCCCACTGCCTTGTAGCTAAGCTGTCGCCTTGTGATCACAAGTTCAGTGTTGTGCAAAAAATTCTTAGAATGTTCCTTAAAGGGAGCTGCCCCAGCTGAGAAGTAGGCCCCTTTTGTCTTTTGCCCCATCTCTGTTCATGATCCCTGGAATGCAGACATGATGGCTAAAGCTCCAGCAGCCATTTTGCACCACGAGGCAAACTTGAAGGAGGTACTACAGAAAAACAGAAGTCCAGGGCCTTGAAGACCAAGGAGTTGCCAAACCAGCCTCAGACTGCTGACTTCTGGGCTTCTTTTACACGAAAGAAAAATATACTTCCATTTTTTGAAGATACTGTCACTGGGTAATCTAATCCAAATGGATACACATCAGGGCTGCATTATGACTCATGGATCCTCAGCACCTGCCTTCATGGGCTCCTTCCTCCATAAAAATGTTTAAAATTATATTGTATGACTATGCAAGTAGAAAGGTAAGTATAATCTGGACTGGATTCATTATTATGTATCTATTATTACCATATTCATGTTTTTCTTATGATTTAAAAAAAGTAAAATGGAAACATTTTGTGGATCCCTAAAAGAATCATGGGTCCTGTGCCTTCTGCCCCTAATGGAGACATCCATCCATCCTGATACGCATGCCTTATCTTGCTTTACCCTTAACAGAACCTGATGCTGTAGGTACTATTAGTCTTCCTGCTTTTTAGAGCAGGAAGCTGAAGCCAGAGAGGTTAAGTAACTTGTCCAGATTTGAATCCAGGTCCATCCAACTCCAACCCCAAGAAAGAGGCTATTTTTAGCACCCAAAAGCAATTATTGCTGGAGCTATTATTATTATTCATGCAAACAGCTCTGACTACTTAAGAAAATAGACCTGATAGATGGTAACAAAGCACAATGGACACGCTGACCTTCTGGGAGCTTCTTTTTATTTTAATCCATAAGATAAACACAGCGACGAGCCCCATCTCTGCAGGAAATGTTTTAAATCCCCATCTTTTCGGACTGGATTTACTCATCCAACTTCACAAAGAAAATAACTCCACTCAGCTTGACAGAGTCCACAGTGAAAAGGAAATTATTTTTCTGGAAATGACCCTAAAAATAGCATGGAATGGGCCTGCTTACAGAAACCAGAGGCAGTAAGACTGAATATGTTAGTTTTAAGGGCACAAATGTGTTTTGAAACAGAGATTCTTCTGTGGTCTTGAGAAGAAAAAATTGATTTTCCAGAGAGCACGATAAAACATGTGGGAAAACAACTTTGGAGTAAAAACAGCGTGAACTTTGAGAGGAAGGCAGAGCACTCAGTCCGTCTTATATGCCTACCCCACCACGGGAGCCAAGAAGAAGTTCCCCCCGCCACATCGCTCTGTTTATTTCTTTTCATGCCCTCTTAGCACAAATTAAAAGACAAGGAAATGTTGATGAAACCAGACCAAAGGATGGCTCAGCTTTGCAATCCACTGCCTCCCAGGGAGAGGTGTGCAAATGGCTGGTTTCTAGAAAAGAGCCACAAACTAGCCTCTTTTAGGTAGCATTTTCTCTCCAAGGCAGATCTGAGTAGACAACTTATGCCTCAAACAACCGTATTTTGTTTAGTCATTCATCTGTCCAGCACTTATTAAATGCCTTCTGGATGCATTGCACCATATCAGACACCAAAGACCACTACAAGACCCCACCTTTGGAAAGTGAAGTCAGCGTTCAGTGAGGACTTGGAACATACACAGAGGAATCAAGTGTGTGACGATACTTTCCCAGTCTAGAGGTTAAGAATCGGAATGCTGGAGCCAGGCAGCCCCAGGTTCAAGCCCTGGGTCTACACTTACCTGCAGAAAAAATTGGGGCAAATTAACCTAAGCCTCAATTTCCTCATCTGTAAAATGGGGATAACAAAAGCACCTTTCTCTTAGGGAATTCCCTGGCGGTCCAGTGGTTAGGACCCTGAGCTTCCACTGCCAGGGGCCCAAGTTCAATCCCTCATCCGGGAGCTAAGCTCCCATATGCTGCACGGCAGGCCAAAAAACGAAAACAAAACCCAAAAAACCCAGAAAAACAAATGCACCTTTCTCTTCAAGTCAACCCCGAATTTTGCAATTCATGTAAAAATGCCTGGTGGGAGTGGGGTTATTCTGTGGGAAGTGGGCAGAAAGACTGACTGTTCCTTCTGAGTCAACCCCGAATCGGCACCATGTGTAATAAGGGGCAGCTGAGAGAGTTGGCCAGAAAGGCCAGAACCCAACCCAACACAACAGAAATGAACGCCTCTAGAAACTTCTCAGAAACCTGGGGCCAAGCACCAAACTGCCACTGGCATAAAATAGGGTTTGAGACAAACTCTAACTACGAGGTAAGAGGTATGGACACCACAGACAAGAACTGAGTTATTTGAAACACACGTTGGGTTGACTCAGGGGCAGTGGGTGGCATGATCTGACGCACAGACTCAGATACCAGGTAGACCCTGGTTGCAATTGACCAAATACATGACCTTGGGCAAGTCCCCATGACCTTCAAGCCTCAGTTTCCCTGCCTGTAAAATGGGAGATAACAACACCTACGGTGCAGGTGAGAGTTACAGAAAGTGCCTGGCACACAGGAGATATGCCAGCAAAGGTAGCTACTGTTACGGAACTGAATTGAATCCGGCAGAAGACAGCTCCCCGGGAGCACAGAAAGGCTGGAGCCTGTTGAAACAACTTTGCTCTTTTCCTGTATTTCTGGCAGACATGTCCACAAGCAAAGACTTGACATTTAAGTTGATAGTGCAAGCAGAGTAGCTGTTCCCACATGTGCAGTGTCGCTGTCCTCCCTGAGAAGTTGGCTGTGGCCAAGGGGATTTAATAAACCTGGGGCCACAGATGCCTGGGGCTGGAGCCCAACGGGGTGTGTAATGGAAACACGGATATAATTAAGAGGCGGTTCATTTGCAATGTTATGCACTGGTTGGTTAATTCTTTCAAGATGCTAAACAGCCCTTCCCTGGGGCTTCGGTAATTGACTCTGTCAAGGCATCTCACACTGCTGTCTAGAGACTTCTGCTTAAACAACCTGCTAACTCACTTTAACACACGCACGCTCACTTTCTATGCTCCTTAACAGACAGGTCTGAGCAGAAGTGCCAGGGTGGAGAGTCTGCTTGGGAGGAACGGGGAGGAAGAGAGGGCTGGGGAAGGACTTAGATGGGAAGAAGTGCTGTCTGCAGAGAGAGCAATAGAGGGAGAAAGAGGAAGTGAGACAGGCTCCCACGCTGAGGTCCTGAGGTTGGAGATAGATGGGCCCCAGGCTGAACAGCTGCAACCAGTCTCCTGCTGACACCTTGAGATAAGAGACCAGCAGGAGCAGAGCCCCGATTGGGTGGAAGACAAAGCGACCACATTTTTCTCATTCTTGTGGTCAAGGGGACTTTCCAGCAGACCCATGTGCAGAGAAGGTCCTCAGCCTAGGGAGGGGCCAAAGGAAGGCCGAATTGCCAACCCATAACGTGTCCTGCCAACCTCCCAGAATCCATCTTGACTGAGGAATGCCGTGCACTCACCAGGAAGGATCCTGAGTCAGGCCAAATATGGGCACAAGCAAGATGATTGGCCAGAGACAACCCAGAAGACTGCCCACATATAAACGATCTCAGCCACCCTCATTGGGCGTAACTCACTCCCCAAGTTCGCCCGTGTGTTCTTTGCTTCTAATAAACACTTCATCTGCTTCGTAAGCTCTGTCTCTTTGCTGAATTCTTTCTTCAACGAAGACGAGGACTGGGGGCCTGCTTCAAGCTGCCACACCCTTCTCACTCCCTCTCGCCCACCCTGAGATCAGTCAGGCCACCTGGGTTCAGACCTGCTTTCACTGCTTACCAGCTGTGTGACCTCGACAAAGCTCCTGGAGCCTCAGCTCTTTGTGAAATGGGGATAAATACCTTCACCTCAAATGAATTGTTGCAAGGATTCAAAGTAACATAATGCAGAGTGCCTGGAACTGTGAGGGTGTTTAATAAGCACTGGCTGTTTCACTCGCAGAGGGACCAGGCTGAGCGATGATAACACATCGGGACAAAATCAGAAGAGTTTGCAGCTGGTTCAGGAGAACCAGTACAGGCTCTGCCTGTTGCACTAGGAACCTGCGGTGTGACCTCAGGCAAGGTCCTTAACCTCTCCATGCCTCGGTTCTTCTTTGGAAAATTGGAGTTGTAATACGTCCCGGGGAGGGGTGCATGAGGACGAAATGGAACCTGGCACATAACAGACCCTCAAGAAACGGTGGGTCCAAGCCTTTGTCCACCTTCAAGTTTGGCTCTACTTGAAAGCCTGATCTCCAGGCACGAGTGGCCAGGCAGCTGCTTCCTATGGATTCCATAGGTACCGAAACTAGCAGTTGATTCCCCGAGGAGGCCCAACCTATTCTGAATGCTTAATCAGCCCCACTGATTGCCCTTCCTGGATCCACGCAGACTTCTCCTGACCTGGCTCAAGCTGTCTTGGAAGCCAGACAGGGGAGCGGAGCCTTGGTCAGCCCCCGCATCTGCTGGGAGTAAGGGAGATTTCCCCAAATAAGTCCCCTTCCAGCCACTTAGATGGCAGCCGGGGGGATGCGGAAGCCCTTTCACTGATCCATGACGACCCTGGCTCCCCTTCCTCATGACGCCCCTCACGATGGAGAGAGGGCTGGTATAATGGTGGGTGCCCATCATCCAGCTTCCTGTCCCAGGAGTTGGGGGAAAGGACAGGAATTAGCTTCCAGATGTATCACAGTGAGCATTAATACCCTTCCAGTCCAGCCTCCCCCAGTCCACCACCCCCAGTCATCTTTCTACAACACAAATTTCACCATCTCATCCATGGGCTCACAAACATCCAGTAGCTTCCAGTGACCCAGGGTAAAGCCCACAACCAAACACAGCTCACAAGGTCCTCTGGACTCTGATCTCTGCCAACCACTTTGGATTCATTGACCCCACCCCCTGCCCCGTCCCCTGACGTCCTTCCCCAGACTTGCTACACAAATCACTCTGCAAGCATACTGTGCAGTTCCACACCTTCGTGCGTTCGCACCTGCTCTTCTCTCTCCCTGAAAGGCCCACCCTCGTTCTCCATCTGGAAAATGCTTCCTCATCCTTCGGTACGTAACTGACATCAACTCCCCGCCTGGCGCTCCCCGGCACCTCCCCAGAGTCAGCCACCTTCCCTGCATTTCTGTTATGCTTTGTGAATAGTCACTCTTTCCTTCTCTCGAGATGTACCGAGGCCCTGCCGTGTTCCAGGCACCGAGCAAGACCCTGAGGTCAGAGAACAAGACAAGCCCCTGGGCCACGAAGCCACGGTCCAGCTGCTGGAATCAAGCAGAAAACACGGGAGTGCCAGAAAGTTGCCGAGGTACACGGTGATGACAGAAAAGTGCAGGGTGCTGAGCGAGCCTGGGAGGACAGCCTCAGCCTAGTCTGGGGAACAGCAACCCCCCACCCCACCCCAGGGATGTGCTGTTTAAACTAGGATGTAAAGAATGAATAAGCATTAGCCAGAGAAAGAGGAGGAGAAAGACAGAGAGCAGGTATAGACCCCGCAGCATATAGATGCCAGGGTGGACTCGACACTCCTAAGCCACTGCCCACTTCTCCCCAGGCCTGCCCTGCCTCGCCAGGAAGTCTTTAGGCGCAGAGAGTCCCACGGTCACTGTGACATATCCGTCCCACCCCCCTCTGGCCAGGTTTTAATCCGCCGTCCTGACCTGCAGACAGTGGCCCGGCTTCCAGTCAGTATCTATCAGTCGGGCTCTGGGTAAGTCAGTCCATGGAGCCAGCAGAACGTGGTACCGTCTCCGCCCTCCTCCAGCGACGTGTCTGCCATTCTCACAGGCTATACGTTGCTCCTTGGCGTTTATCACACTCTAGGATACAATATATTTGTTTATTAATTACTACTTTTGTCTATCCTTCCCACGCCTAAACCTAGAAGGTAAGTTCAGGGCTTTTTATCACTTTCTTCTCTGCTGTATCCCAGCATTTGGAACAGGGTGTGTGGGGGGCATTGCAGGGGCTCAGTATGTATTTTGGAATGAAAGGTAAATACAGGCACATGTGCATTTTTCTGGGAAGAGGATTTTCATCAAGTTCTCAAAGGGACCTGTACCCCAAAAGAGATCATGAACCACCAACTTAGCAGACCGTCTAGATCCCTTCCGGTTCCAGCTTCTGGGATCCTAGTGCCAAGGCAAGTGCCTCGCTGGAGAGTGAGGGATGCTCAGTCCAAGTCCTAGGAGACAACTGGTCCATTCAAAAGGGTGGACCAACATCACTTGACCAGTGGACCACTGCTGGGGGGCAGGGACAGTAGCCATCCTAAGGCTGGGTAATATATATCGATTGAATTGAGTCCTGATTTGAACGAATGGACAGAATGTCCATGAAAATCATCCATAACATTTGGATATAATCAGCCTTTCAGGCATCTTGACTAAAAGTAGATTCACCAGCCCTACAATGTGCCCAGTATTGTGCTTGTGGTTAGGGGAGAGGGTTCCTGTTCACAACAGAGTGGAACAAATGTACTTGACATGGGGGAGGGGGGTTAAAGCTTCGTAATCCACGTCTCCATTCTGTGGATGAGTCTGTTTAACCAGCCCAGGCACAAAGCTTTAATGAAATAAACAATGTCACCAGTATTTTAAAAACGGACTTGGTGAAGTGATGCATGGCACGTTGTAGAGAGAGCTCATCACAGCCTGGGTGGCATCTGAACAAGACAGGGTTTGTCAGCTGAAAATTTCAAACCAATTAGATTTATGTCATGGAATCAGATAAACAGACCAAGGTTTGCAAAAATCGGATAAACTTGGAATCACTGCAAACAATGACACCCACATACGCGCCTTCTTGGCGCTGAGCTTGCTGACCTCTGAATTATTTAGCAAGGAAAGAGATGGTACAGTGTGTTATGTATCACTGGAAAATAGTCAACTGGAGGTTTCCCGAAGCCACTTGCAAGGTCCAACTCAGTTCCAAAGGAACAGCCGAAATGCCCCCTTCTCCACCCCTCCCTACCACTCCGCAGAAATGCCCTTCAAAACAAATACCTGCTCACAGCCCCACTGGTTCCTTCCGGGTAGCCTCACAGCACTTCCAAAAACAAATGAAGAGGCTCCCACATTGCAGTTCCCACCGTTTCAATTTACGCTTCCAGTTGAGATGCATTCAAAGGAGAAAATTAACATTAAATGTGAATCTGGGTAGCTGCTTTCTGACTCTAGATTCCTTACTACATTTTCCTCTGTCACTCTCACCTCCCCTGACCCCACTGTAGTGAGCTCACTCTGGGCTGTCAAAGACCCCAGTGGAGCCGCGTGTCATCAAACTTGTGACACCCCAACTCTAGCAATGGCGCCAGACTCCTTGTCTGTTGCCAGGTAACTTCTAGCAGAGAAAAAGTCTCTTGCAGGGAAGGAGGGAGAGGAGAAGACCCAAACAAGGTCAGCGTCTCTGAGGAGACAGCCATGTTAGCACACATGCTCGTTTAATAATCTCAATAACCCCACAAGGTGGACAAAAATCAATCCTCGCTTTACAGACAGGGAAACTGAGCCTCAGAGGAGTGAACTCCTTATCTGGGATGTAAACGTGAGGTTGCATTCTGTCTAACACCTGAATCTATTCTTTCTCATTCACCAGACGGCCTCTTATGACAGTGATCTGAGCACTTTGTCCTCTGCCAGCCTGCCTTCCTGGGATTGAGTGCAGATAAATATATTCTATTAGGAATTTAACAGCAGATATAATACTACTAGTGGCCAGATAAATGAGTACAGGTACCAACAGAAAATGACTATACCTGCATTTTGTATTTAATACGGCTATTTTATCAAAAAGTGTTTGGAATTAATAAAATTATTTTAAACCACCGAAACGAATCATCCACTATAATTTGAAGACATTAACTGTATAAACATTACAAAATGTTAAGCACTACAATGAGCACAGAAAATATAAGCAATACATATTATACTTTAATACAAATTATTAGCAGATACAATTTAATAAAATATAACAAAAATAACATAGTCAACATTGAAAAAAATTAAAAGGAATTTTTAGTAACTGGGAAAATTTAAAATAAAATATTATGATTCTTTAAATGCAATCATTAAAAAGTAAAAGTGTGAGGGGCTTCCCTGGTGGCGCAGTGGTTGAGAGTCCGCCTGCCGATGCAAGGGACACGGGTTCGTGCCCCGGTCCGGGAAGATCCCACATGCCGCGGAGCGGCTGGGCCCGTGAGCCATGGCCGCTGAGCCTGCGCGTCCGGAGCCTGTGCTCCGCAACGGGAGAGGCCACAACAGTGAGAGGCCCGCGTACCGCAAAAATAAAATAAAATAAAAAATAAAAGTGTGTATCAATGATGTCACAGTTGAGTCCCGAGCATCTTCTTGTGAAAAATTTTCAAGGTGTTTAAAACATCTACTCAGAGGAATGGAGAGGAAACAGCTAATCCAAATATTTCCCTCTGACACTTTCATATTCAAATATCTTTGAGATCCTTTGGAATAACTGATTTCTTCACAGAGAGTATAATTTTTTTTTTTTTTTTTTTTTTTTTGCGGTACGCGGGCCTCTCAATGCTGTGGCCTCTCCCGCCGCGAAGCACAGGCTCCGGACGCGCAGGCCCCGCGGCCATGGCCCACGGGCCCAGCCGCTCCGCGGCATGTGGGATCTTCCCATACCGGGGCACGAACCCGTGTCCCCTGCATCGGCAGGCGGACTCCCAACCACTGCGCCACCAGAGAAGCCCGAGAGTATAATTTTTATTGATAGGAGCCTGGAATTTTGTTTTAAGGAAATTGTTTTACCAGCTCACCTTCAAGTTCTTTCATTTCTTCATAGACAGTTACAGAATCATTTGATTCAGCTGTTGCTGCAGAGTGCCCTGTGTCAGTTTTGAAGCTATCACGTTCACATCCCACTTACATGGAGAATTTTTATTAGTAGTATCTTTGTAACACATGCTTTGCTTTGTCAAATAAATATATTTTTTTCCTTCTCTTGAGGATAAGGGAGATGAGAAAGATGTTTTCTAAACAAGTGATCTTTTGTTCAATTAGAACATTCAATGCAGCATAAAACTCTCTTAAAATCTCAAGATGTAAATGATTCAGCTTTCAGATTTCCTAAAATACCAAAATAACGGTATTACATTTTTTAAAGGCAGTATTTTGGTATTTAAAAATAGCATAGTATACGGGAATACAAAAAAAAAAAAATTTACTGCATTCATTAGCCCAGTTGCTAGGAAACCTGTGAGCAAGCCTAAAGCTAGGGTATAGGTAGGTAAAAGGGTCCTTCTTTAAGCAAAATAAGAAAAACCAGAATTAATTTTAGCAATCATGGGTAATAAAGAATGCAAGACGATAAGATGATACTAAATTGTATTGACGAGTTTGTATTCCTTTAGAACATGCTCTTAATTACATCCTCCACTGAATAAGTATAAATACTAATCATTAGAAATAATTAGACATGCTTGTTATTCTTCTAAATATTATCTTTATTTTCAAATAGCGCATTGATATTTTCATTCTCCATGGTTAAATAAAGACTCTGTGGGTGGATTCATCCCCACAGTAAAGGCATCATGGATAGACGAACAGACAACTTGAACTGCAAGTAGTTTGAAGTGTTAGCCATGTGCATCCTGACCTATAACATACGACAAGTAAAAGAGGAGCCAGTTCTTGACAAAGAGGGAAAAGATGAAAATGTTTTCAAAAAATTAATCAGAGTTCTGCTTCTTGCTGAGTCAGCTCCTATTGGACTTACTCTCCCACAAATAACAACAATTCAGGGGGCAGAGGACACAACTACATGAAGGCACTGGAAAGTCAGCCAACGCAGGCAGATTTCAGAGAGGAGGTGACATTGGAAGAAAGAAATGGCAGGAAGTAGGTTTCCTGACTTTTTATATTTTTTAGCCTAGGGTCAGGCCACAGTCAGTGCTACATGGGAAGGTAAAACTCTGATAGAAAAACCACAATCCTTCTGGCCTGAATAACTGGAAGGCAGAGTTCAAAGCAACTACAGCCACTGGAAAGTGAGGAATGTGGGGAATCCTAAAAGGGAGAGCTACAGAGAGGAAAGGCCCCAGAATTCTGTAAATAAACTTTGCCCAAATCTCTGTCTAATCCCTGAATAGCATGGGGAAGACTCCAAGAAGCCTAGGTATGGTTTAAAAAAATAAATAAATAAACTGAGGTATTAGCCACCAATCAAGAGACAGATTTTACAATTTTAGTTCAACCAAGTTAACTGCCTACAAAAAACCAAACACTCTTTGGAAAAGTAAAACAATCTTATGTCTCTGTGGTATAATACTCACAATGTCTAAGATATAAAACAAAATTACTCATCATGCAAAGAAATAGGAAAATGTAGCCCATTCACAAGTGCTACTATAACTGCTCAAAGATTTAAAGGAAAATATGATCATAATAAATAAAAAGATAGGAAACTTCATCAGGAAAAGAAAATGCAAAAAGAAACCAAACAGAAATTCTAGAACTGAAAAAATACAGTATATGAAATAAAAAACTCAATGGACAAGTATAATGGCAGAATGGAAATGACAGAGGAAAGAGTTGTTCACCTTGACTACAGGTCAACAGAAATTATCCAATCTGAAGAACATACGGGAAAAAAAAACATTTTTTTCAAAAATGAATAGAACATCTGAAACTTTCAGAGCAATATTAAGAGGTCTAAGAAGATCATTCAGGCAGCCTAGGAGCAAAAAACCTGGATCCAGGAGAATGGATCTCACAGCCGTGTGGGCACAGTGACTAGGATGTTAGTCATGGGTCTGTGGAAAGGAAATACCAGATTCAAGAAATATTGGGAAGAAGGAAACATCAAGTCTTCATAATTAGTTGAATAAAGACATGCAAAAGAAAGAGAAATCTCAGGCTTCCCTGGTGGCACAGTGGTTGAGGGTCAGCCTGCCGATGCAAGGGACACGGGTTCGTGCTCCGGTCCGGGGGGATCCCACATGCCACGGAGCGGCTGGGCCCGTGAGCCGTGGCCGCTGAGCCTGCGCTTCTGGAGCCTGTGCTCCGCAACAGGAGAGGCCACAACAGTGAGAGGCCCACGTACCGCAAAAAAAAAAAAAAAAAAAAATAGAGGGGGGGGGAAAGGACCTAAAGCCTTTTGGAAAAATAGGCAAAGGACATGAACAGTCCACAGAAAATAAATATAAATGAGACTTAAACATAAAGAAAGATGCTCAACTTTATTCAAAATAAGAGAAATGCAAATTAAAACTATACTGAGATATCTCTCCTCTAACAAATTGGTAAATTCAAAAGCTTAACATCAAATTCTGCTGGTGAGACTAGGGGGAAATAGGCACTTCATATACTGCTGGTAGGAGTACATAAAGGTACAATCACTAGGAAGGGCAAGACAATATCTAACAAATTTACATGTGCATTTACTCTTTGACCCACCAAAGCCCCCTGTTGGGAATTTATCCTGCAGATATAACGCCATAAATATGAAAAAATATGCACAAGACTATTCATTGCAGCATTATTAGTAATAGTAAAATATGAAAAATAATCTAAATTTAAATGCCCATCCATGGGAGAGTGATTGAACGAAAAAAAGAATCAGCCTGTGAGCTGATATGGAGTTATCTCCAGGATACGCTGTCAAGAGAAAAAAGCAAGGTGCAAAACAGTAGTGTGTATGTGTGTGTGTGTGTATGTGTATGTGTGTGTGTGTGATGGTTTTGGCAAAACAAAGCATGGGAAGAAAAATCCAGAAATTAATGAAAATTATTTGCTATAGTGTGTAGATGAGAATGGGGTCAGAGGTAGAGATGGGAGGGATATCACTTTGAGTATAACTTTTCATATAGCTTTGCTTTGGAACCATGTAAATTAAATTAAAAGGGGTAGAAAGAAGCAAACCCTAAAACTGAATACAAGCAGAAACAAATAACTCTAACTTACATCAAATAAATAATGTAATCCACAGAGAAAATAATTGATTCAAGTAACTTTTAGACACACATTCCAACTGGATAGCCTTAGCAGGTGGGACAAAAAGAACTGCAAAGAAATTCTGAACTTCATTTAGTACATTTGTGGTAACAGGACAATAATTCTGAAAGTATTCTGTGTGTGTTGTTTAATAGATTAAATGAGTACCTATATTAAATTTTTTGGAAATTAGGGTTCCCACTGTGGGAGAATGAAGATATAAATATGAAATGAGGAGAGATGAGGAAAATTGGTGGTATCACTATGAACTCATGATATAAATATATACATATCCTAGCTCTTCACTCAAAAGATCTAGACTTAATAACACTCCAGTATCAAAAAAGCACACCTAGGGCTTCCCTGGTGGCGCAGTGGTTGAGAGTCCGCCTGCCAATGCAGGGGACACGGGTTCGTGCCCCGGTCCAGGAAGACCCCACATGCCGCGGAGCAGCTGGGTCCGTGAGCCATGGCCGCTGAGCCTGCGCGTCCAGAGCCTGTGCTCCGCAACAGGAGAGGCCACAACAGTGAGAGGTCCGCGTACCACAAAAAAAAAAAAAAGCACACCTAGCACCCAGATCCTGGTTTCTAAATACCATGCCCCTTCTAAAAGGAGAAATGACTGATTCAATTTCTGGGGCAACATCTTATTGTGTCAGAGAGTAAGGAAGTGCTCAGAACTGACGGAGGCATGTCCCAAGGTCAAAGAAGCCACCTTGAAGGGACTCCCACTGGCCAAATCTTGTGGGGAGTGGAGAGACTCTGTAATTCCACAACGATACTGAAAATAAGAAACTTAAAGGTGAGTGGGATGGACAGGTGGATGGAGCGCTTCTTTACACAAGAATACCAGATAATAAATGTACAAAGAACAGCAAAACTAGAAGACTGTAACTGCCAATATGATTATTGATTTAGGCAAGGATAATCAGCAGATGCTAAAACCATAGAGGAAAGGCTGTTTGGAACAGAATTGTCACATGGCCTCAACTGTTAATTATAAAAGGAAAGAAGTACCTTTACTAGTAGATACAACCTTGAACAGTGCTCCAATGTAGCATTACCAATAATGGATAGTAACTGACATGATGTGCCTCCCAGTGGGAACCAGTGGGAAGTGAAAAACATTCCCTGTGTATGACATTTGCCAAAAAGGTTTATCCTAAATCGAATCATAAGGAAATAATCAGATAAATCCAAGTTATTGGACATTCTAGAAGACAGCTGGCTGATTCTTTTAAAATGCCAATGTCATGGGGGTGGAAAGAACAAAGGCTAGGGGAGGGGATGTGGCGAACATTCTAGATTAAAGAACCCTAAGAGACCTGACAACTGAATGCAGTTGTCCTTGACTGGGTCAAGGAAGAAAAAAAAAATTGCTTCAGAGAACAATAAGAAGGTAATTGGGAAAATATGAATATGGATTTTACATTAGATAAAATTATTATACCAATTAGTAAATGTCTGAGCATGATGATGGTATTGCGGCTTTGTAGGAGAATGTCCTAGTTCTTAGGAGATGCAGGCTCCTAAGAGATGAAGGATCATAATGTCTGCAATCTAATTTCAAATAGTTTGGGAAAAAATGAAAAATGTGGCAAAAATGTCAAATGCCAACAACTGGTGAGTCTAAATGAAGGGCATAAGGCTGGTTATTGTACAATTCTTTTACTTTTTCTATAGACTTGAAAAGGTTTGAAATAAAAGTTGGGGAAAATGAAGAATTGGGCGTGAAAACCCAATTACGTGTGTGGATAAAGGGAGCCCTCTTTTAGCAATAGGTGTGAACGTTGTTAGAATAACAACAGGTAAGTTATTAACAGCTTTGTTGTGAAAAACTGGTTACTCAGAAACATCAATGGAAAATGCCCTCTTAATTTATTCGGGGGATTGGAGAAGCAGGAAAGAAAACAATTTAAAACCAAGTATTGCAGATGAATGAAACTCCAGCTGTCCCTACTCAGACAGAAAGTGAAAAATTAGATCTTACTGATGTTTGATTTCTGTGAAGCCACTCGGCAGAACTTTTCAAAGCGTGTGTCTGCGATTAAACTGCACTCACCCTGGTTCTTGAAACATTCGTGGCACACCCCAAACTTGCCCAGGCTGGCACAGTTGCCATCTATGTCTTTAAGATATGCTAAAAGGCCAAGGCACACGGTAAAGAGGATAGTTTTCTGCCATTTGTACATACAGATACATTTGTGTGCGCAAAATATTTCCGGAAGGAACTAAAAGAAACTGGTAACTGTTACTCTCTAGGGAGGAAAACCAAGTTGCTACCACCTTGGGCTTACCTTTTATTCTTTTGTTTTATTTGAATTTTTCCACGTGAATGTATGAACTATTCAAAAAAAATTTTTGTTAATGGTGAAGAATGGATGGAAGGATGGATGGGTGGATGGATACATGGATGGATAATGGGTGGATTAGTGGGTAGGTGGGTGGGGAGTGAGTGAGTGGGTGGATCGATGGAAGATGGATGGGTGAACGGGTGGATGAATGGATGGATGGATGGGTGGATGATGGGTGGATGAGTGGGTGGGTGGGTGGAGGATGAATGGATGGGTGGACAAAAAAATGAGTCTATGCACAACTCCCATTCCAGACATTTGCTCCACAATACTTCCCCTCGGGCTCCACGCCCCAATTACAAGGATAGGCTGCTCCCAGGCTAATCTCTGATTTGAGGGTGGCTGGCTCTGTGCTCAATTTTAGGTCTTTAGTTTATGAGACATAGCTTCTCTCAGTTCTGCATCTCCCCTGATTCCAAGAGCTTTCCCCCACCCCCTACAGCCCGAGACACTTTCTTCTAGCCCACTGCGGTTATGTCCCTAGCCAAGGGGACTTCATCTGTCAAATCCTAACACCCATCCACTTTATCTGCAAGGACAGAACCAAATTGCAACAAATCTCGTGGACTGGAATTGCTCAACCTCTAGCACAGAGAATAATTCTAGTCACACCCCTGGGAAGCCTTCTGATGACTTGCCAAGGTCCCACTCTTCCCTGGGGACTGCAATCCTTTTCTCTGTCTCTGTGGTAATGTGCTTTTTCCCCAGGCTCGCATCTCTCTGGCCTCTGTGTGAGCAATGTTTCTGCCTGCTTTCATTTACAGCAAAGGACGAGAAGGACAGTGCAAAGGGCTGAGACACCTTTTCATCTCCACTACCTGATACTATCAGAGCACTGGAAATGAAGAAACATCGACTTCAGGTAGATGACACCCCTGGGAGGGCTGAGTCCATCAATATGCCAGCCACTGCCCCTGTAATCCCATAATCACACAGGAGTTTTCCTAGAAAGAGCAAGGACCACCAAGCCTCAATCTTTTAGGAATGAAGAAGTGCTGAGGGCCCTGATGGTGCCCACCCCGATCACCCTCTACCAGGCGTGCACCCACCCCTCCCTACTGTGGATGAGTAAGGATTGGCTTCTAACAGCTCCCTGTTACCTCCTAATCCAGCAAATTACCTTCTTGCACGAGGAAGTCCCCATCTCCACCCCGGGAGGCTGACACAGGGTCACAAGGTCTAGCCTCTTGCCCCAAAGTGGGACCAGTTCTGTGCAGTTCACATGCCAGAACCCCACTCACCCATCCCCAGTGGGAACGGGCTGCAGCTCAGCTGAAGCTGAGACCACCACCTTACTCAGTTCTTCCCCTGCTCCATCCTCCTTCCCTATCCTCCTGCCCTCACCCCATTTTTGCAGGGGCACCCCTCAATAAATCACAGGCGCTGCAATCCCCTCTCAGGCTCTATCTTCGGGGAGCTCCACTAAGAGGCAGCCTTCTCCTCCACCACCAGCATCCTTGCTCTCCGTCAAGTTCCCACCGCGTACGTGACACCCCACTAAAGGGAGGAGCATTATCTGATGTAACCCTCACAACAGTCCCATGAGGTGGGGCGATTATTAGCCCCATTTTATAGGTGATGTCACAAAGGCTGAAAGAGGTGAACCCACTTGCCAAAGGCATACAGACATAGGTGGTGGAACCAACACAACTGTTAGAGATGCCAGCTGTTCCTGTCACACTTCGGGAAACTGAGACAAGAGGATGATGGAACATGTGTCAGCCTCAGACCAGACATCCAGACCCCACTGCAGTGCTCCTTCCATCACATCAGACCTTTTAGCCTCTAGTCAGGATTATATCTTTAAGCGCACACAGACACACACACACACACACACACACCCCAAATTGGATCTTTCATTCCAAACAACCCAAGATAAATACAAACCAGCCTGTGGCGGTTTCCTTAACCCCAAACATGGATTCCATGAGCCGCGGCACCCATTTTAATAATCTGATTACCATCAATTACTATTGCCCCTCGTAGAGGACGGGCAGGACAACAAAGCTCCGATTTTTAGGGAGGTCCAAGAGCTGGTGTTCCTGGGAGGACATCATGCCTTTCTTTTAAAGATTTATTCTTTTTTTTTTTTTTTTTTTTTTGGCCACGCTGCACAGCATGTGGGATCTTGGTTCTCTGACCAAGGATCGAACCCACACCCCCTGCAATGGAAGCATGGAGTCTTAACCAGTGGACCGCCAGGGAAGTCCCAGGACATCGAGCCTTTCAACTAAGCAGACTGACGTCCACGCGTGTGCTCTTAGGGGGTTACGGGCTTGCCCTATCCCACCTCCCAACTCCCCCCACCCCAACCCCACTAGCAACAATATCTTGCTAAGATTTGGGGATCACTCAGTGTGTGCCAGGCACCAGGCCAAGTGCTTTACCTGCATTTTCCCTTTTGATCCTCATGCGCCCTGTGTGGTAGGTGCAACCATTTGACAGGTCAGAAAACTGAGGCTCGGAAAATTCAAGTAATTCGCCCAGGTTTAGGCAGCTGGAAAATGCCGGAAGCAGTGCTGGCACCCAAGGCAATCTAAATGCAAAGCCCGCACTCTCACACCCGAATTCTGATGGCTGGGCCTTGCCTAGGTCTGCCTAGTCCCTCTACAGCTGACCCCACGGCATCTTCTAACGACATGGCCCCAGGAAGACAAAGAGAGAACGGATGGGACCGTTGGGTTCATGCAGAAACGTGGAACTGAAATAAAACTCTCAGCCTGCAAAGTATGTCCCTTTGCATCCCTGGCAGAAACATAGAGGAGATAAACAGAGCCGAGGCTGTTCGCAAACCTGTCAGCTATTTCCATATGAACACAAAGACACTGAAGAGAGCGAGGCTATTTTTTTTTTTTTCCTTTTTCTGAAAGGCCACTGGTGGACACTTCTGCTCTTGCTGGCGATAAAGCGTTCCTTTAATTATCAGTTTGGGGCCAAGTCCAGAAATCTATTTTCCTGCACTATTGTCACAAGGAAATGAAAGGCGCCAGCCTCCCAAGTGGCTCTTGTTTGGGGCCACGGGTGGCCGCAGATACGCTGCATGCCCGGGAGCGTGGGCTGAGCGTGGGGACGGAGGCCACCGCAGTGACCACCCGACTCAGAGGACACTACCCTCGGGTCTCTGGGACTGTCACAGGAAAGAGTGCCGGCGCCTTGAGTCTGCCTTGGACTCCTTGCCTTCCCTCTGAACACTCACGCATCTTCGGGAAACCGTGATGGGAAGAAGACCAAGGGGGTATTTCTTTCTCTACCTCTGACCCTTAGCTTAACTCCTGAGAACATTCCAAGGTCTTGCTGGCATGATCCAGATGTCCCTGGCCCCCAAGCTGGCCACTGCCGGCTAGAATCTGGACATTCAACTCAAGAAGACATGCTTTTCCTTACCCCACATTGCCCCCCTGCCAAAACCTTCCATAGCTTCCCATCGCCTTCATGAAAAGGACCTCACCCCTGCACCAAGCATTTAAGGCCACTGTGATCTAGACGCTAGAGACGCAGAGGGGATGATCAAGAGAGCTGAGCTGAGAATTAGTACACCAGGTTTGGGATCATAGCTGTGTGACCTTGGACAAGTGTCTTCATCTCTCTGAGCCTGTTTCTGTATTACATATTGCTGCATTTTAAAATTACCACAACAGTTAGAGGCTTAAAACAACACACATTTGCTACCTCACAGTTTCTAGGAATCAGGAATCCAGGCATGGTCTCACTGGGTCCTCTGCTCAGAGTCTCTCATGGGCTGCAGTCTAAGTGTCAGCCTGTGGTCTTATCTGAAAGACCAACTGGGGAAGGATTCACTTCCAAGCTCACCGCTCTGGTGTTTGAAGCATTCAGCTCCTCAGGAGCGTTTGGAGTAAGAGCCTCGGCTCCTTGCTGACAGCCGGCAGGAGCTGCCCTGGGTTCCTTGCCACCTGGGTCCCTCCTGCTTGCTTCATCAGAGGAACCACATGAGAAGAGGCAGAAGAGTAGCTTACGTGATTAGGTTATAAAAGAAATCCATCTTTGTAACCTAATCTCAGACATGACATCTTATACCTTCTAACAAATATTCTATTTGTTAGAAGCCAGTCACTAGGTCCAGCCCACATTAAATGGGAGAGGAATACACAGAGGCATGAACACCACAGGGTGGGGATCACTATGGGCCAGATCAGCAGAAGCTGCCCACCCCCGTTTCCTTCTCCCTGAAGTGCAAACTATAGAGTTGTTACTAGATGGAAGTATATAACGTACACAAAATGCTTAACACAATGTCTGATAGATTTTAAGTATTCAGTAAATGGTTCTCTGACTTTTTATAGATCAGAGTTTCTTGACTTCTTTTTATTATCACTCCCAGTCCAAGAATCCTTCTGGACAGTGTTTTCCTAATTGACCCTCTCTTCCACATGAAATTTAATACCTCAGATATACTACCTAGGGTTGAGTTCTGGAGGACCATTTATCATTGTAATACCTAAGATCTTTCCCTCCCTGCAAGAACTAATATTTTCCCTGTTGGTGATACCGCCTCTATGACAAATACGTGCTCTATCTCTGTTTTCTCATGCCTCCCCATAACCACAGGTATGTGCATGCATGTGAATGCAACCACACGTGTGTGCAAGCACACATACAACCTGATGCCAGTCACACAGGACACGGCTTTCCCCTGATGCTGTGCGCTTTCTTCTCTATCTGTACTTCCGTTCCCTTGTTCTCTCTGCCTAGAACACCCTTCTGACCCTTATTCACCTGATTAACTCCTGGTCACCCTTAAAGGTTCAGCTAAAGTAAAGATGACAGGCAGCCTCTAAGATGCCTCTTGATGATTCCTGCCTCCTGGTGTTACACCCTTGTGTAATCCCCTCCCCTTGAGTGTAGGTCACACCCTCTGACTCCCTTCTAACAAACAGAGTATGGCAAAAGTGATGGAATGTTACTTTTGAAATTAGGTGACAAGAAAACTCCGGTCTCCATCCTGCTCACTGTCACCTTCTCTAGTTCACTTGCTCTGATGGAAGCCACCTGACACGTGGTGAGATGTCCCATGGACAGGCTCCTGTGACAAGGAACGGAGGGGGGGCTCAGTCCTGTAGCTCACAAGGACCTGGGTCCTGCCCTCAACCACGTGAGGGAGCTGGGAGCCGACCCTTCCCCAGCTGAGCCTTCAGATGAGACCCCACCTTGATGGCAGCCAGCACCCAAGTAAGCCTTGATTTCTGATCCACAGAAACTGTGAGCAGATGTTTGCTGTTTAAGCCACTAGGTTTTGTCACTTGTTACACAGCAACAGATAATGAAAACAATCAGCTCCTTTAGGAGGACTTCCCTACCACTTAGCCACAGACACACACAGGCAAGCACACACTCACTTAAACACACATATTCACATGCGCATAATCACACGTGCACACCTACTCATGCTTTCTCACACTCACACACTCCCGTATACTCCCTCATTCCAGGAATGCCTCGGTCCTTACACACTTTCTCACATATACCCACGCTCACGTACACTCACACACCTGTGAGTAGGAAGCATCCCTTCTCTGTAACGTCTTGTTCTTAGAATTTATCACACTTTCTTGTCACTGCATTTTGACCACCCAGTCTTGCCCACTGTGAGCTCTTTGAAGTCAGGGACTGAGTTTTTGTTTGCCTGTTTTTAGGGTCTAATATCTATAGGTATCAATACATTTTCAATAAATTAATTTTGTTCATCAGTCCCCTGTGGAAGTGAGGGTCAGTGACTCATTCTGCCTCTTGAGTTGGTTGTATCTCCTTTCCTCTTTTTCACGAACAGAAGGACTGTCTTCTTAAGAATCCTTTACCATCAGCCTGCTTCCACTGATGACAGGAAATTACTCACCCTCCTTCCTGGAAAACAGCCTGTAGACTGACTAACAGATGACAATGAGACAAAGACAAGCACCTGCTATCCACCTAGAACACTAGGGAAGGAAAAGACACAGCATCTTTGGGAAGGGCATCAACCTTGTTTTGCATTAGAAATGATGCCGGGTGGTTTCTGATGATGTGACAAAGTGAAGAGTTCAGACAGCAAGGTGGCAAAAGCAGGAGGCATGAAATTCACCGTATGAATTTCAGGGCTCAGAAGCCCCACTGCTTGAGCGTGAAACCGGCTCTGCCATTGGTCAGTGCATTAACTTGGGGCAAGTTACTTCACCTTTCTATGCCTGTTTCATCCTCTTAAAATGTAAATAACCATATTGTTTTCCCCCAAAGAGCCTGTGTAAGGATTTTTAAAGGTTATATATTTACCACACCTGAAACTATTATTTAGTATTATTAAGTTCAGAAAAGAAAGAGATAAGAATTAGTGGGAGTAAGCAGGGAAGGCTTCCTGGAAGAGGCAGAACCAAGGTAGGAATAACTAAATGGATGGGATGAATTAAGCAGAAACTACTGAAGGTAGTAACTCTGGTAGAAGAAATTGCACAAACTGAATGGAAGGATGACCACTGGGTTGCTGGTATTCACGGAAAGGAGGGGACTTTTCAAGAGACGCAGATGGTGGAGCTGGAGTGTTACTATTGTGACACAGCCTTGGGACAGACAAAGTCGAAGCCTAGCTCACCAGGGCTGTGTTTCTGCCTTTCAGTAGGTGGGAACAGCAGGTGGCTCTGCCATGTTCTATGGGGCGTCACTGGCACAGCTAGAGCTACAGAAGACGAGTGAGATCGTAGGCGATCATGGACTTGGGAGAGTTAGTGTCTAATGGATACAGAGTGTCTGTTCGGGATAATGAAGACATTCTGGAGGTGGATGGTGGTGACGGTTGTGCAACCATGTGAGTACAATGCCACTGAGCTGTCCACTTAAAAATGGTGGTTAAAAATGGCTAAAATGGTGAACTTTATGCTATATATATATGTTACCACCAGCACCACCACAAAAAAGAATGAAATCGACCTGCATGTAATTAACATGTAAATTTACCTCAAAGAGAGGATTAGAGAGGAATAAGTAGCGAGATACTACTGTGAATACAGATAAAGGGCCAGGGCACAATACCCTTATCTGACAGCAGTCATTACCTTGGGGGAAGAGACTGCAACTGATGGGGGGGTGGGGAGAGGAGCCAGTAAGCCAAGGGGACACTCTCCACAGTCCGGAAGTAAGAGCCCAGGCTTTCAAGCCACACGGTCTAGATTCAAATCCCACTGAGCAACCTTCACCTCTCTGTGCCTCTTGTTCCTTCATCTGTAAAAAAGGAAATAACAGACCTACCTCATAAATGGCTAGGATTATTAAATGAATTAAAACATAGAAAGCCCTTAAAATAGTGCCAGGCACATAATCCCTTAATGAATGCTAGCTATTAATATTATTATTATTATTATTATTAGCCTGAGTCCAAATAGTTGGAAGATTAAAGAAAATTGTTCCAGGAGATGGGGTTTGTTTGGAACAGGGGCAGATAGCGTAGGTCCCCCAGTGCCAGGCTTGCAGAGGGAGTTTTTCCTCCAGGACATGAAGCCAAGGCAGGTGCTGAATTGCGATTCATCTCACAGATGAGCTGCCTCAGGACAGCAGCAGTCTCAGTCTGTGGTCTTCCTCTCCAACCTAATTATTTACTCTCACTTCACTGTCACTCCCCTCGCCCTTCAAGACCCTCTAACGGTGCTTAATTGTGTTTACCTAGCCTTTCCCCAGCCTCTCATCTGCAAGGCCCTGGCTTCCCTGAATGCTGAAACAAACCTGACGAATCCAGATGGCCTAAGTGACTCTCAGAAGCACAGGACCCAGAAATAAGGGTCAAAATGGGGCTAAATCAACAAATTACACTGGACACTGGAATGAAGACAGCTTTGTGCTCTCTGTTCCCGACCAGCAGGGTCCTCTGGGGTTTGACTTGATGCCTCGTGGCTCGGTCCTGACTCCAACGTGATGCCCCAGGTTCAAATCTCGCCTGGGCCCCATGCAAGCCCTGTCTGCCACCTTGCAGGTCACCGCATCCCTCCAGGCATAATAATAGTGTCTGCTTCACGGCTGTCAAGATGAGGAAATGAGCACGCTCCCCTACGGACCTAGAACCAGGGCCCGCCCAGAGTAAGCACCCCATAAACTACACCTACATTACTGCCAAATTCAGTCATTTGCGTGAAAAAACACCAGCAAACCAGTGGTGTCACATGACAGATAAGGTCTAGTGGGGTGAGCTGATTTCCATTTCTAAATTATTCAATATATAGTTATTCACTTGTTGACTGAAAAAAAATGCACCACCTAAAAGTTGGGAATTGTTTTATCTGGCAGCCTCACTGAGGGCTACAGCCCGGTATCGCAGCCTTTCAAATAGCTCTGAGGGACTGTTCTAAAGAGGTAAAGGAGAAACAAGGATATACAGGAGTTTCTGCTGAAAAAACAAAACAAAACAAAACACCCATGTAGTCAAAGATCAAAAAATGACTCTCATCATAAGAAACAGACATCTCAAGTTAATGATTATAGTGTTTGCCCATGTATGAGAAGATGCAAGAGTCTGGGCTCACTGAAATTATTCCTTGGATATGCACCTTCACTATCTGGGGCCAGTATCCTATTTTTCTCCATCCTGAGTCCCCTCCGGGCGCAACGTCAGGGGCAGCTGCAGTGGCCGATTGCTTGATGCCCACAACAACCTCTGTTTACTGAAACGGCAGGCAACATTCTTTGTCCACACGCTCCATAACGTACACTGAAGGCAGGTAGCAGGCTGGGATATCAACAGTGTCAAACCAGAGACCCCATGCTGATGGCCCATTGGATGAGGCTTCACATTAAACTCCAGATTTCAGCCTCCCGCTCTGGGAAAAACAGAGGCTCCACAGCGCTGGGCTGTCTTCTCTCGTGGCAACAATTGGCCGAATCCCTTCTCCCCACCAGGGGCAGCTAGCCATACCCCCGCTGTATCTCAGTCAGACCCTTTCCCACTCACATTACTATCTATTCCCTGTCATCACCCCAATGTGCCGCCCCTGTAATCAAGCCCAGATATACAGAAATGAATCACAAGCACTTCCTTACCCAGGAAGCTTAGAAACAGGCTGGAGAAACCCTCAGAGGTACACAAATAATAATGTACAGTATAGCCGTTGACAAGATTGACCAAAAGCAGTAAACAGACAAGGAATCCGGGAGTCTTCCTGTAGGAAGTGACTATTAACTCACTCTGGGGCTTCCCTGGTGGCCCAGTGGTTAAGAATCCGCCTGCCAATGCAGGGGACACGGGTTCAATCCCTGGTCTGGGAAGATCCCACATGCTGCAGAGCAACTAAGCCCGTGTGCCACAACTACTGAGCCTATGCTCTAGAGCTCACGAGCCACAACTACTGAAGCCTGCGCACCTAGAGCCCGTGCTCCGCAACAAGAGAAGCCACCACAACGAGAAGCCCACGCACCGCATCGAAGAGTAGCCCCTGCTCGCCGCAACCAGAGAAAAGCCCAAACACAGCAAGGAAGAACCAACGCAGCCAAAAATAAAATAAAATAAATAAATTTATTTAAAAATAAAAAGAATCCGCCTGCCAATGCAGGGGACACGGGTTCGAGCCCTGATCTGGGAAGATCCCATATGCCGTGAAGCAACTAAGCCCATACGTCACAACTACTGAGCCTGCGCTCTAGGGCCCGAGAGCCACAACTACTGAGCCCGCATGCCACAACTACTGAAGCCCTCGTGCCTAGAGCCCGCACACCACACAAAGAGTAGCCCCCGCTCGCCGCAACTAGAGAAAAGCCTGCATGCAGCAACCAAGACCCAACGCAGCCAAAAATAAAAATAAATAAATAAATTTATTTTAAAAAAACCTCACTCTGGAAGGATGGAGAAGATTGAGAGAGGGAGTGTCTGGGAGGAAGGAGTGACAAGGACAAAAAGGTCAGACACGAGAGAGTGGGGCTGTGTGCAGAGAACAGTGTACTTATTCGGTCTGCAGCCAGGTGCCGAAGATGAGTAGGTCAAGGTTAGGGAGGCAGGTCAGAATCATATTGTGGAGAACCTTGAATGCTACGCTTAGTTCAGGTTGTTTTCAAAGGGAGATAGAGAGCGACAGAGTCCGGGAGAAGAATCGGAACATATTGTGAGAAATGCATTTGGTTCAGGGCGGGAGGCAGCATCAGAAAAGGAACTGCAATAATTCAGCAACAAGTTCAGGGAGGCTGAATGTTTGGGGACCTACAGTATCCTACAGTATCCTACAGTATTTGGGAGACATACACCCCCAAATCCCAGGGCAGAGGGACAGTGAAAGTGGGGGGTAAACTTTCTGTCGACAATTTGAAAGGTGTCAGAATCTTATGCTGAATTTCACAGGAAGTTGCAGCATTAAGAGTTTTCCAGAACAAGAAAGAAAAAAGTTTATAACTTCGAACATAAACAGGCTGGTTCAGTAACACTGATTTTTCAGAAAGTCCATAACCTGCAAAAATTAAGTAAATGTGAATGCTGAATGCAGAGTAAATTACTGTTGAAAGGGATTACTGGATTCCTACGTTCACAGTGAAATATCTTGGGGATTATGATAGAGAAATGTTTCATAAAGTTAATAAGGAGGGGGAAAATATTGCTAACCGGAAAGCCACACTATATTTCATAGTGATTTTCCTCTAAGAATGGTGATCTGCTGAGGAATAATTAGGTATAATAGTCATATTATTTATGTCTAACTTCTATATCAAGACACATGGCAGCATTTATGAATCTTAGGTGGTTTTTAAATGTTTTCACTAAGTATGGTTATTCTCTTCAGGGTTTTCTAAGTGCAGTATAGGTATGATCGTAGTGCACAAGGTGATTTTAGGTAGCACACAAATCAATATTTTGTTTTAATTTAGTAACATTAGGGAATCTTTTATTGCATTTATATCTGGCTGTTTTTTACTTATGCCAAGTGATGTTGGTTTTCCATTTACCATAGTGATGATATAAAGCTTCTTTTTATTTATTTTTTTAACATCTTTATAGTTGCTTTACAATGGTATGTTTCTGCTTTATAACAAAGTGGATCAGCTATACATATACATATATCCCCATATCTCCTCCCTCTTGTGTCTCCCTCCCACCCTCCCTATCCCATCCCTCTAGATGGTCACAAAGCACCAAACTGATCTCCCTGTGCTATGCGGCTGCTTCCCACTAGCTATCTATTTGACATTTGGTAATGTATATATGTCCATGCCACTCTCTCACTTCGTCCCAGCTTACCCTTCCCACTCCCCGTGTCAAGTCCATTCTCTACGTCTGCATCTTTATTCCTGTCCTGCCCCTGGGTTCTTCAGAATCGTTTTTTTTTTAGATTCCATATATATGTGTTAGCATACGGTATTTGTTTTTCTCTTTCTGACTTACTTCACTCTGTATGACAGACTCTAGGTCCATCCACCTCACTACATATAACTCAATTTTGTTTCTTTTTATGGCTGAGTAATATTCTATTGTATACATGTGCCACATCTTCTTTATCCATTCATCTGTCAATGGACACTTACGTTGCTTCCATGTCCTGGCCATTGTAAATAGAGCTGCAATGAACATTGTGGTACATGATTCTTTTTGAATTATGGTTTTCTCAGGGTATATGCCCAGTAGTGGGATTGCTGGGTTGTATGGTAGTTCTATTTTTATCTCTTTAAGGAACCTCCATACTGTTCTCCATAGTGGCTGTATCAATTTACATTCCCACCAACAGTGCAAGGGGGTTCCCTTTTCTCCACACCCTCTCCAGAATTTATTGTTTGTAGATTTTTTGATGATGGCCATTCTGACTGGTGTGAGGTGATACCTCATTGTAGCTTTGATTTGTATTTCTCTAATAATTAGTGATGTTGGGCATCCTTTCGTGTGTTTGTTGGCAATCTGTATATCTTCTTTGGAGAAATGTCTATTTAGATCTTCTGCCCATTTTTGGATTGGGTTGTTTGTTTTTTTGATGTTGAGCTGCATGAGCTGCTTGTAAACTTTGGAGATTAATCCTTTGCCAGTTGCTTCATTTGCAAATATTTTCTCCCATTCTGAGGGTTGTCTTTTTGTCTTGATTATGGTTTCCTTTGCTGTGCAAAAGCTTTTAAGCTTCATTAGGTCCCATCTGTTTATTTTTGGTTTTATTTCCATTTCTCTAGGAGGTGGGTCTAAAAGGATCTTGCTGTGATTTATGTCATAGAGTGTTCTGCCTACGTTTTCCTCTAAGAGTTTTATAGTGTCTGGCCTTACATTTAGGTCTCTAATCCATTTTGAGTTTATTTTTGCGTATGGTGTTAGGGAGTGTTCTAATTTCATTCTTTTACATGTAGCTGTCCAGTTTTCCCAGCACCACTTATTGAAGAGACTGTCTTTTTTCCATTGTATATTCTTGCCTCCTTTAACAAAAATAAGGTGACCATATGTGTGTGGGTTTATCTCTGGGCTTTCTATCCTGTTCCATTGATCTATATTTCTGTTTTTGTGCCAGTACCATACGTCTTGATTACTGTAGCTTTGTAGTAGAGTCTGAAGTCCGGGAGCCTGATTCCTCCAGCTCCCTTTTTCTTTCTCAAGATTGCTTTGGCTATTCGGGGTCTTTTGTGTTTCCATACAAATTGTGAATTTTTTTGTTCTAGTTCTGTGAAAAATGCCATTGGTTGTTTGATAGGGATTGCACTGAATCTGTAGATTGCTTTGGGTAGTAGAGTCATTTTCACAATGTTGATTCTTCCAATCCAAGAACATGGTATATCTCTCCATCTGTTTGTATCATCTTTAATTTCTTTCATCAGTGTCTTATAGTTTTTTGCATACAGGTCTTTTGTCTCCTTAGGTAGGTTTATTCCTAGGTATTTTATTCTTTTCATTGCAATGGTAAATGGGAGTGTTTCCTTAATTTCTCTTTCAGATATTTCATCACCAGTGTATAGGAATGCAAGAGATTTCTGTGCATTAATTTTGTACCCTGCTATTTTACCAAATTCATTGATTAGCTCTAGTAGTTTTCTGGTAGAATCTTTAGGATTCTCTATGTATAGTATCATGTCATTTGCAAACAGTGACAGCTTTACTTCTTTTTTTCCAATTTGGATTCCTTTTATTTCTTTTTCTTCTCTGATTGCTGTGGTTAAAACTTCCAAAACTATGTTGAGTAACAGTGGTGAGAGTGGACAACCTTGTCTTGTTCCTGATCTTAGAGGAATGCCTTCCGTTTTTCACCATTGAGAATGATGTTTGCTGTGGGTTTGTTGTATATGGCCTTTATTATGTTGAGGTAAGTTCCCTCTATGCCTACTTCTGGAGGGTTTTTATCATAAATGGGTGTTGAATTTTGTCGAAAGCTTTTCCTGCATCTATTGAGATGATCAGATGGTTTTTCTTCTTCAATTTGTTAATATGGTGTATCACATTGATTGATTTGCGTATATTGAAGAATCCTTGCATTCCTGGGATAAACCCCACTTGATCATGGTGTATGATCCTTTTCATGTGCTGTTGGATTCTGTTAAAACTTCTTTTTAAAATAAATCCATTTAGTCAAAAAGAATTGTTAAAAAAAAAAACTTTGTCAGTAATAGCACAGGTATTCTACTATGGCATGGACATGGTAAATGGATATGACAAATATAAGGAATGCAGAAAACTAAAGTTTGCAAAATATTGTTCTTAAATAAAAGGGAATTTTGATGGAATCTAATATACAACTTCTTGGGTATTGTTTCCCTCTGATTTTATTCCTTTTAAATATTTTCCTACTATTTCCAGTATATTAGCATGGCAGGCCCTCATACATATTTGCTGGATAATCAAATGAGGATCAATCAATAGAAGAAACTTCCCATAAGACCTGCAATATCATCCCTGATTAATTCAGTTAATAGTGACAGTAACAATGGCATTTACAATACACTGAATATTTATTATATTTTAGAAACTTAGAAATATGTTTTACATACATCATCTCATTAAATCTCTACACCAACTTCGTGCAGTAAGTATTTATTCTTCCCTTCTCACACAAGAGTAAGACAGAGACAGGTTAAGTTGCTTGCCCAAGTATATCAAGTATGGTCTAAACTCTAAGGATATTTGTGCCTTAACAAGAGGCCTAGAGGTAGATGCTTCCAGGCTTTATTCATTGGTTCACCAAGGTCAGACATCTCTGTGAGTCTCCTGACTTACCTCATGGTCTCAAGATGGCTGCCACAGGGCTTCCCTGGTGGCGCAGTGGTTAAGAATCCGCCTGCCAATGCAGGGGACACAGGTTCAAGCCCTGGGCCGGGAAGATCCCACATGCAGTGGAGCAGCTGAGTCTGTGTGCCACAACTACTGAAGCCTGTGTGCCTAGAGCCCATGCTCCGCAACAAGAGAAGCACCGCAACGAGAAGCCTGCGCACTGCAGCGAAGAGTAGCCCCCACTCACCGCAACTAGAGAAATCCGCGTGCAGCAATGAAGACCCAACACAGCCAAAAATATAAATAAATAAATTTATATATTAAAAAAAAAAGATGGCTGCCACAGCCCTATTTATCACATCCCCACACAGGTACTCCAGGCAGGGAAGCTATAGGGGCTGACACCAGACAGCTTCCTCTCCAGAACATTCTCAGGAAAGCAGCAGTCTCTTTCCCAAAAGCCCCCAGCACATCTCCCCTTACATCTCAGTGGCCAGACCTGTGTCACATGGCAACCTTGAGTTGCAAGAGAAGCAAGAATTATCTAGCACTGGGGTGTGTACACAACTGGCTTAGACCTGTCACAGTTCATGTCTGTGGCTGGTAAAAGACTAAGCTCTTTGAAGGGAGAGGTACCTTAGAAGATGACAAGAATGCAAAGGGAAGTTACATTCAGAACAACAGGAAGAGAAAGAAAAAGAGGTTCCCAGACTGTGAAGTTGTCAGAAGTCAGAAAGCTGGGAAAATCGAGGCTTATGAGGCTCTAAGGCAGGTTTCTCAATGTCAGCACTTCTGGGGGCAGGATAATTCTTTGCTTTGTCGGGGGGGGCTGTGCTATGCACTGCAGAGCATTCAGCAGTGTGTGTGGCCTCTACTCACCAGGTGCCAGTTGTGACAACCAAAAATGTCTCCAGAAAAACACCCCCAGGGGGTGGGAGGAGGGGAGGGAGATTGCCCTGAGTTGAGGATGACTGTCCTAGGATGATAAGGTCAGATCCCAGCCACAGTGAAGATACCTATGGCTCAAACACAGGTCAAAAGCCAGGGCTTTCCCACTGCTCTGGATCTGCGAGGTCCTCGGCACACTCCTGGCAGTTGGGAGGGGACATAGAGAACCCCATTAATGACCGAGATTGAATTTGCCACGAGCTGAAGTGAAAGAAAGTAGAGAAATGTGCTACTTCTTTTTCTGGCCCGCCCAATATTTACGGACTAAGACTTATAGCTGCTACAATGTCCCCTGCAAAGTCCATGTGAGATAAATGCCGAGGTCACCGGGCCAGCTGGGGCCCCACAACATCCCACTAGAATGACTCAACGTTCCCCAGCCAGGCTGTTTACATCCCTCTGACCACCTCTCACAGCCCTCCTGTCTGCAAGGCCGGTCACAGCGATGCCTTGTTATTCCACCTGCCTGTGACCTTGGCCAAAGCAGCTCTTCCTCAGATGACACGGGCCAGGGTATGAGACCCAAGCTGTGAATCCAGGTGCGAGCAGCTTGGTCGGAGAGAGGCCTGTGTAAGGACACGTCTGCGCTGGGAACCTTACGCTACAGTATTGTATTTATAATAATGTAGTTAATTAATGTATGTGTGTATTGGGTGGGGGATGAGAAGGGTGCTCTTCCTGTTTGTCAACGATTTGATAGGTGTTAGAATCTTCACTGAATTTTGCAGGAAACTGCAGCATTGAGAGTTTTCCAGAACAAGAAAGAGAACACTGGTTATAACTTGGAACATAAAAAGCTTGGTTTCTGATTTTTCAGAAAGTCTGTAGCCTGCAGAAGTTAAGTAAATGTGAATACTGAATGCAGAGTAAATTACTAATCACTGTTAAAAGTCATTATGTTATTACTATTATTACTATTGCTATAATAATTGACGTACTTATTATTATAATTTCTTACGTTGTAATGCTGGAGAGGAAACGTGAGGATCCTGCCCATGGAGCGTTTCCTGATCTCATCTGAGCACATCAGGGCTCCGGGCCAGCCTGAGTCACGTGTAAAGATTTCATGCACACATGGTGATGCTCTTTGTGGAACCAAGGGCAGCCAGGAATGTTTTCAGGGTTCGTATTGGGGGCCAGTCAGCAGATCGCAGGGTTTCCTTTGGGTCTTTGGAGAAGTTAGGAGGCTGGCAATGCATTCAGATGGATCCTCAGAGCAGGCAGGCTGCACCCCACCAGCCCTGAGTCTGCTGGGAGGCACAGCCCTGCCAAGACCAGCGGGGGGGCTGCAAAGGGCACGTGACCAGTGGGCCCCCTGTTCAGAAGAGCCCTGTGCTTGGGTGAATGCTCTGCTGTTGCCATCTCAAAATGCTTAATATTTTAAAACTAAGGGCCCACATTTTCATTTTGCACTGGACCCTGCAAACTCCACAGCCTGTCCAAAAACCACCCACCACAAGGTGGCCAGGTCTGGTTCACTGGCCTTCAGGTGAGGCCGGGGTGTAAGCACCTTGGCTGGGGAGGCAAATTACCTGGGTTCACTTTCTGCCTCTGACAGTCGGTAGCTTTGAGACCGCAGGCCATGACCTGAGCTCTGCCACTCAGTTTCCTCATTTGAGTAAGCAGGATGATAATGCGATGACCTCCTAGGGTCACCATGAGGAATACATGAGACGATACATAAGAACACAAAGCGCCAGGCCTCACTTATACTAGGAATGCAATAGCTGACCACGCTTATTGGTATAAACATCGCTGCCAGATACCATGTGCTCCACAAGTACAATTTCACACTTTTGTTTTTTTAAAAATGATGCTGAAGTTACCATTATCCTCATTTTCCACGAAGCATCTGAGACAGGGCAGGTTAAACAACTCACCCAAGTAATCAGAGCTAAGGGAGTGTCAGAGCCAGGATTCGAACCCAGGGCTACTAGGCTCAAAGCCAGTCACCTTTCCGCCACGGTACCCTGCCTTGCACCCTCCGTATCCATCTAAAGACTCCCACTCCTTGAACACAAAGAGCTGGATCGGGCTGGTGGGTATAGAACAGCTGCGGGGAGGGCGAAACAGAGGGCGCAGGAATTGCCAGTCAGTTCGCAGCCAGAGCTGAGTCCTGGCTGGGGCCGCAGCTGCTGCAGGTGCGACATGAGCATCTATCCCAACCTTCAGCTACCGCTCAGCTTCCCACCTCTAACAACCCACAGCAGAACCTGGCGGATCGGTTTCTCAAGTGCTCATAGTCACAAGCCAGCTCTCGCTGTTCCCTTTACTGAAGGGACATTGAAGAGAAGCCAGCAGATTCTCCTTTCCAGCCTGATGAAAGCAATGTTTACCAAGTACCAGTGAGGTGCCTGGCGCGGTGTTAGGCGTCTGACAGAGTGGTAGTGGCTGGGAAACAAAGAAATGGGAGATGTTTAGCTCTGCTTCAAGGAGCTCATCTTCTTCCTAGAAATTCTGATATATTCACTCATTTACTCATTCGTTCAAATGTAATTGGAACAACCCATAAAAAAAGAAATGCAAATGTCTATTAACCATAAAAAAGATGTTCAATCTCGCTCATAATAAGAAAAATGCAAATTGAAACTACACTGGCACACCTGAAGCTAACACAACATTGTAAATCAACCGTACTCCAATATAAAATTAAAATTAAAAAACTACTCTGGTAAAGCATCTTTCCTCTATCAGATTGGCTAAAATCCAAAGATTTATACACAAGGTTTGGGGGAAAGAAACCAGCCCTCCTGCACATTGTAGGTGGTGACGCAAAATGCTATACCCCCTGTCAAGGGCACTGACAATATCTGCAAAATTGCATATGCATTTACTCTTTGATCTGGCAATTCTACTTCTAGGAATCTATCCCAAAGATACACTGGCAAAAATACAAAAGGATATATGTACTGCAGCACTATTTGTCTCAGCAAAAGACTAGAAACAATCCAGTGTCATCAAAAGGAGACCAGTAAATAGAATACGGTACTTCCACACAATGGGATTGTCGACGCTGTAAAAAGGAAGGAGGAATAGCTCTACATACCGCTATGGAGTGAGCTCTAGATGATACGGTTAAGTGAAAGACGCAAGGGAAAGAACATGTAGAGAACCTAGGGATCTAAGCAGGGGATACAAAGATATATGTATTTGGTTATGTATTTATATAGTTGATTACATATATATGTAGATACACATATATATGTATGATTATAGTTCTTAAAGATGGAAGGATATGCCATAAATATAGTTTAAAGATTATAAGGGAAGGATGGAATAGGGTGGAGGTGGCAGGAATAAATGCTAGACGCAGTTTTTGGAACTGTATGAGTTTCCTTCGGCTGCTATAGCAAAGTACCATGAGTGGCTTAAAACAACACAAACTTATTCTCTCACAGGTCTGGGGGGGGGGGGCGCACTGGGCTAAAATCAAGGCGCTGGCAGGGCTGTGCTCTTCTGGGAGGCTCTGGGGGAGACCCGGTCCCAGACTTTGCCAGCTTCTGGAGGCTGCCTGCATCCCCGGGCTTGCAGCTCCTGTGTCTCCATCTCCAAAGCCAGCAATGCAGCGTCTGCTCTGCTTTCTGACCTCCGCTTCCATTACCAGATTTTCTCTCTGACTCCCCCACTCCTGTGTCCCTCTATAAGGACCCTTATAATTCCATTGGGCCCACCTGGATTATCAAGGATCATCTTCCCATCTCAAGACCTTTGGGGACTTCCCTGGTGGTCCAGTGGGTAAGACTCCGTGCTCTCAATGCAGGGGGGCCAGGGTTCAATTCCTGGTCAGGGAACTAGATCCCACATGCGTGCCGCAATGAAGATCTCCCGCGCGGCAACAGAGATCCCGCATGCCGCAACTAAGACCCCATGCAGCCAAAATAAATAAATATTAGAAAAAAAAAAAGAAGATCCTTAATACTATCTGCAAAATCCCGTTGCCATGTAAAGTAACATATTCACAGGTTCCAGTCCAGGGATTAGACTGTGGACATCTGCAGCCAGTGGCAGGGGAAGGGTGGAGATACCATACAAATATTTTACATATTTGCAAAGTTGAATTTTTCACAAGGCAATACTTGAAAGATGAAAATAAATTAAAACAGAAGATACTATGTATCCAGCTGGTGGCATCACCTCACAGAGAGGAAGTATGCCAAGGGACTTTAAGTGACAGTATTTTGACTTACATTATTCTAAGGGCAAAAGGACTGCAAGTAAATCTTAAACTGTTTTTGGTAATCATACTGTTGACAGTAATGTTGACGTTTTGCTATTCTGAGACTGTTGTGTGTGTGTAATGGGATAAAGAAGGTGAGCAATTATGTTTTTGTTGAAAGAATGAGGGTTTTGGCATGAGGGAAAGAAGACGCAATGTAAAATCAATGAAGTTAAGTAAAAGCCCTGTAGTTCCTGAATTTGATGTATGAAATCATGATTTATTGTATACATATATATATATATTTAAGTAATATTTCCTAACTCTATCTTCTGAAAAGACTTAGGAACAATGACCAACCCAGTACCAATGAGCACCCTAGCGCCTAGATCGTGGTCTCTAGGTGTCATTTTGCAATAAAAGAACCAGAGCCCCCTGGAGAAATGACTGATTCTAGGTCTGGGGCAGGAAGTATACAAGATGAGTCTGGGACATCTTGTCATAACAGAAATTGAAGAAGCTACCAAAGACTACTAGTGGTCACCTACCAGGAAAGGTCTCTGAGGAGAGGTGGCTTCTGAGCTGAAACATGAAAAACAGAAGACGCAGCCATGAAAAGATCTAGAAGGAACACCAAGGGCAAAAGCTGTAAGCCTGTGCAAGATGAAGAAAGAAGCCTGGAGTAGCATCCTAGACAACGCAGAGGTGAGAAGACAGGCTGGAGAGGGAGGCAGGAGCCCCACCAGACACACAGGAAGGAACTGGGATTTCTTTTTCCTCCTAAGTGCAATGAGAAGCCACTGATGAATTTTAAGCAGGTGATGCCATTAAGTTTTCAAACGGTCCCTCCAGCTGCACAGAGGAGGATGACTCGTAAGAGGGCAAGAATGGCAGCAGGGGGCTTCCCTGGTGGCGCAGTGGTTAAGAATCCGCCTGCCATTGCAGGGGACATGGGTTCGAGCCCTAGTCCGGGAAGATCCCACATGCCTCAGAGCAGCTAAGCCCGTGTGCCACAACTACTGAGCCTGCGCTCTAAAGCCCGCGAGCCACAACTACTGAGCCCGTGTGCCACAAGTACTGAAGCCCATGTGCCTAGAGTCTGTGCTCCGCAACAAGAGAAGCCACCGCAGTGAGAAGCCTGCGCACCACAATGAAGAGTAGCCCCCGCTCGCCTCAACGTGAGAAAGCCCGCGCGCAGCAACGAAGACCCAACGCAGCCATAAATTAATTAATTAATTAATTAAAATAAAAAAAGAATGGCAGCAGGGAGCCCAGTTGAAAGGCTGCTACATTCCTCCAGGCAGGACATGATGGTGGCCTGGATCAGAAGAGGAACCATGGAGGGATGAAAACATGGATTCAGAATTCGTTTTTTTTTCTTTCAACCCCTTTTTTTTTTTTTTTTTTGTTTTGTTGGGTTTTTTTTGTTTGTTTGTTTGTTTGTTTTTTAACATCTTTATTGGAGTATAATTGCTTTACAATGGTATGTTAGTTTCAGCTTCACAACAAAATGAATCAGTTATATATATACATATATTCCCATATCTCTTCCCGCTTGCGTCTCCCTCCCTCCCACCCTCCCTATCCCACCCCTCCAGGCGGTCACAAAGCACCGAGCTGATCTCCCTGTGCTATGCGGCTGCTTCCCACTAGCTATCTACCTTACGTTTGGTAGTGTATATATGTCCATGCCTCTTTATCGCTTTGTCACCGTTTACACTTCCCCCTCCCCATAGCCTCAAGTCCATTCTCTAGTAAGTCTGTGTCTTTATTCCTGTTTCACCCCTAGGTTTTTCATGACATTTTTTTTTTAAATTCCATATATATGTGTTAGCATACGGTATTTGTCTCTCTCTTTCTGACTTACTTCACTCTGTATGACAGACTCTAGGTCTATCCACCTCATTACAAATAGCTCAATTTCGTCTCTTTTTATGGCTGAGTAATATTCCATTGTATATATGTGCCACATCTTCTTTATCCATTCATCTATCGATGGACACTTAGGTTGTTTCCATCTCTGGGCTATTGTAAATAGAGCTTAATAACAAAAAAACAAACAACCCAATCCAAAAATGGGCAGAAGACCTAAATAGACATTTCTCCAAAGAAGATATACAGAGTGCCAACAAACACATGAAAGAATGCTCAACATCACTAATCATGAGAGAAATGCAAATCAAAACTACAATGAGATATCATCTCACACCAGTCAGAATGGCTATCATCAAAAAAATCTAGAAACAATAAATGCTGGAGAGGGTGTGGAGAAAAGGGAACCCTCTTACACTGTTGGTGGGAATGTAAATTGATACAGCCACTGTGGAGAACAGTATGGAGGTTCCTTAAAAAGCTACAAATAGAACTACCATATGACCCAGCAATCCCACTACTGGGCATATACCCTGAGAAAACCATAATTCAAAAAGAGTCATGTACCAAAATGTTCATTGCAGAATTCGTTTTGAAGGGAGTAACAGTATCACTGGCTGATAGATTGGATATGGGATGGGGGGAGAGGAGAAATAAAGGAAGACTCCTAGGACTTTAGGCTGATAAATTAGGGTTAGAAAGAGGTGAGGAAGACGGGGCAAGAGTGATCTGGGTTGGAGGGGAATCAGTGGTACTTTGTGTAAGTGGAGTTGTTGAATAGATAGATACATGAGTCTGGAAATCAAAAGAGAATCAATGCTGTAGATATAAATTTAGGATTCATCCCAATATAGATGGTATTCTAAGACTTGGGACTGAATATGATCACGTAGCCTCTGTATGTAGAAAGGGGAGGGGAGAGAGACAAAAGCTAAGTGGTGATTTACTCCAATATTCAGAAGTCAGGAGGAAGAGGCTGGGGAAGAGCCGTCAGGGAGGTAGGTGGGAAGCCAGGAGTGCGTGAGGTGTAGCTCAAGAGTAGCTCAAGGACAAGGTCAACTGTATCAAATGCTGCTGAGAGTCTGTGATTCTCTTGAGCAGCTGGAGTGGCTCAAAAGACAACGGGCTGGGCTTCCCTGGTGGCGCAGTGGTTGAGAGTCCGCCTGCCGATGCAGGGGACACGGGTTCATGCCCCAGTCTGGGAAGATCCCACATGCCGCGGAGCGGCTGGGCCTGTGAGCCATGGCCGCTGAGCCTGCGCGTCCGGAGCCTGTGCTCCGCAACGGGAGAGGCCACAACAGTGAGAGGCCCGCGAACCACTAGATACAGAAAAAAAAAAAAAAAAAGACAATGGGCCGGCATAGCACAGGGAGATCAGCTCGGTGCTCTGTGTCCACCTAAAGGGGTGGGATAGGGTAGGAGGGAGAGAGAGGCAAGAGGGAGGAGACATGGGGATATGTGTATACGTAGGGCTGTTTCACTTTGTTATACAGCAGAAACTAACACACCACTGTAAAGCAATTATACTCCAATAAAGATGTTAAAAAAAAAAAAAAAAAAGACAATGGGCTGGGAAGGAACTGGAGACCCAGGTATATACAACTCAAGGGCATCACTCTCAAGAGAAGTGGGAAACTGGGAGGGCTGTAGGCAGAGGTTTTCCTAGACACTGAAGGAGGGGTGGGGAGAGAATGCAGGAGGTGGAGAGGAGATCAATGCAGGAATAAAATCTGCAAGGAAAGGGGGTGGGTTCCAGTGTGCAAGTGAAGTTGGGTGAGGATGGAGAGGGAGAAAAGGTGGGGTGTACGGCTACCGACGCAGGCGCGCTGAGGGCAAGGAGAGAGTTCTCTTCTGCTTGCCTCTGCTCTCTCAGGAAAGTAAGAAGCCACATCACCAGCTGAGCGTAAAGGGCGAGAGAAACTGAGGATGGAGTAGAAAATGCAAAACAGTAATCCTCAGTAGAAAGAGGATGAACAGAGAGACTGAGGAAGTGAGGTGGGATCGTCGGCATTTCTCAGGGTCCACTGAGGGCTTTTGTACATGAAGATTTAAAAAGAGACCCTTGGCACAGCTGTCTTTTTCTGTCCAGGTAGTGTCCAGCGTGGGCGCAGCTGGGGACAGCTGGATTTAATCAGGGTCAGGGTTTTGCTGGAAGGACTCAACAGAGGGAGAGGGACCGGAGAGCTGAAGCTGTGTGCACAGACCAGCTGTAACCGTGGAACTGGAATTTAAGAGGGGCCTGCTCTTCCCAGGGTTGTTACATCAGAAACTGGGCTTGATTCTCACTGGCTTATTTCAAAGACTCACAGAGCAGAGGGACTTGATTTCACTTCTCCTTGGCCATGACTGACGAATCAGTCTTGGCCTTTGCACTGAGTTGAATCTGCCCCCCAAAAAGGTATGTTCAAGAGCTAATTCCTCTTGCTTGAGAATGTGACCTTAGCCGGAAATAGGCTCATGGCAGATGTAACCAAGTTAAGATGAGGTCACACTAGATGAGAGTGGGTCCTAAATCTGGTGTTTTTGTAAGAGAAAAGAGAGAGAGTTTTGGACCCAGAGACACAAGAGGGAAGGAGACCACACGAGGACGGAGGCAGAGAGTGGAGGGATGCTGCCACAAGCCAAGGAGCGTCAGAAGCCTCTGGGAGCTGGAAAATGAAGGAAAAATTCTCCCCTGGAGGCTCTGGAGTATGGCACCGCTGATACACCGATTTCAGACTTCTGGCCTCCAGAACTGTGAGAGAATATATTTGTTCTTTTACGCCACCTGCTTTGTGGTACTTTGTTACTGCAGCCACGAGAAACTAACGCAGACTTCTAATAAGATTACTTACTCCTCAATAAATTTCACAAAGCTTAGGAATTCAAAGGATTTTTCCCCACCTAGGAAAAAAAAATATATTTTTTCTAGTCCTATCTCTGGATATGTTACCTAATGCTTAATACGCTCTGGTTATAGTACTTAATTATTTAATGTGTTAAATTTCAAAACGGTTAAACATGAAGATAAATTAGGCACCATGAAGCATTCCATCACATCCCCTTTTTAAAGGTGAGATTTGAAATTGCCTTATGTGGTTACATGAATATTGTCTCCTTCTCCCCAAACCCTCTCTAGAATATGGGCTTCAATGTGTGGGTAGGACCAGAACCAGGACACACCAGAAACAGGTCTGTCTGGTCCAATTTTATATTCCCAATGTCTGGCACATAGTACATGGTCTTCTACGTATACTGAGAGAGGGAGAAACAATAACAACAATGACAATAATTTACCCTCCAAGAGTAATATCCAGGGAAAATATTTCCCATAACCCACAAAACTTTTAGCCTACACCCTAAATCAATAGCTCTTAACCTAACCAGGCACAATTTTGCTCTCCAGGGATATTTGTTATCATTTTTTATTGGAGTCATTTCTCTTTGTCATGCCTTTCAGGGCAGGTGCTCCTTGCATCCAGCAGGGTAGAGACCAGGGATGCTGGAGACACCGGACAAAATACAGGACCACCCCCGCAGCTAAGCATGCTCCTGCCCCAAGTGTCAATACAGGCAGACCTCAGAGAGATTTTGACCCTGTAAGGCCAACTGGCCCGAGGCAGGGGAACACAATCAGATTCACAGGTTGCCTCAGACCGAAACTCTCCGGACCACCCAGTTCCAGGAACTGACCTGGGGACTTTGAACCCAGCCCAGCCTTCCCGCCTTTCGAGAGGCGGGACTAACGGTCGCCAGGATACCCAAAAAGACCGCCAAATAAGGAATACCCTGCGCCCTCCCAGATTCACCACACCCCTTTCCCTTCTTTCCCTATAAAATCTTGCCCAACCCTCGCCCGGGTGCGACTTCTCTGGCCCCTTTCTCTCGGACCAGTGAACCTTGCCCGGGAGCGCTCCCTAATAAAGCTCACTTGAAGCTTTCCTCTGTTTCGTGGTGCCGTTTGTTAAGATCCGACCTTACAGACCCCTTGTTCTTTTTTTATTTTTAATTTTTATTTATTTATTGTTAACATCTTTATTGGAGTATAATTGCTTCACATTGTTGTGTTAGTTGCTGTTGTATAACAAAGTGAATAAGCTATATGCATACATATATCCCCATATCCCCTCCCTCTTGCATCTCCCTCCCTCCCACCCTCCCTATCCCACCCCTCTAGGTGGTCACAAAGCACCAAGCTGATCTCCCTGTGCTATGTGGCTGCTTCCCACTAGCTATCTATTTTACATTTGGTAGTGTAGACATGTCCATGCCACTCTCTCACTTCGTCCCAGATTACCCTTCCCACTCCCCGTGTCCTCAAGTCCATCCTCTACATCTGTGTCTTTATTCCTGTCCTGCCCCTAGGTTCTTCAGAACCATTTTTTTTTTTTTAGATTCCATATATATGTGTTAGCATACGGTATTTGTTTTTCTCTTCCTGACTTACTTCACTCTGTATGACAGACTCTATTGACCCCTTGTTCTTCATGGCATCTAGAATGATAAATCCTTTCCAGAAGGTTTTCAATTGACTTTGTCCAGATCCATCAGAGGAATCACTTATCTGTGGCAGCTATAGCCTTATGAAGTATATTTCTTGAAGAATCAGACATCAAAGTCAAAATTACTCCTTGCTCCATCAGCTGCAGAATGGATGTTGTGTTAGCAGGCATGAAAACAACATAAATCTCATTGTGCATCTCCAGCAGAGCTCTGGGGTGACCAGGTACATTGTCAATGAGCAGCAATATTCTGAAAGGAATCTTTTTTCTTGAGCAGTGGGTCTCAACAGTGGGCTTAAAATACTCACTCAACCATGCTGTAAACAGATGTGCTGTCATCCAGGCTTCGTTGTTCCATTTCTAGAGCACAGACAGAGTAGATTTAGCATAATTCTTAAAAGCCCCGGGATTTTCAGAATGGTAAATGAGCACCGGCTTCAGCTTACAGTCACCAGCTGCATTAGTCCCTAACAAGAGAGTCAGCCTGTCCTCTGAAGATGTGAAACCAGGCACTGACTTCTCCTCTCTAGCTATGAAATTCCTAGATGGCATCTTCTTCCAGTAGAAGGCTGTTTTCTTTCTATTGAAAATCTGTTGTTTAGCGTAGCCACCTTCATGAATTATCGGAGCTGGACCTTCTGGGTAACTTGCTGCAGCTTCTCCATCAGCACTTGCTGCTTCGCCTTGCACTTTTCTGTTATGGAAATGGCTTCTTTCCCTAAACCTCATGAACCAACCTCTGCTGGCTTCAAAATTTTCTTCTGCAGCTTCCTCATCTCTCTCAGCCTTCACAGAACGGAAGAGAGTTAGGGCCTTGGCTGTGGATTCGATTTTGGTTTGAGGGAATATTGTGGCTCGTTTCGTCTTCCATCCAGACCACTACAACTTCCTCCATATCAGCAGTAAGTCTGTTTCATCCTATTATCATGTGTTCACTGAAGTCGCACTTTTAATTTCCTTCGAGAACTTTTCCTTTGAATTCACAACTTGGCCAACTGTTAGTCACAAGAGGCCTAGCTTTTGGCCTATCTCAGCTTGTGACAGGCCTTCCTCACTAAGCTTCATCATATCTAGTTTTTGATTTAAAGTGAGAATCACGCAACGATTCCTTTCACTTGAACAGTTGGAAGTCATCGTAGGATTATTAACTGGCCTGATTTCAATGTTGTTGTGTCTCAGGGAATAGAGAGGCTGGACAGAGGGAGAGATGAGGGGCACAGCCAGTCGGTGGAGCAGTCAGAATGCACAACATTTATCGATTAAGTTCCTCATCTTATGTGGGCAGGGTTTGTGATGCCCCAAAACAATTAACAGTAGCAACATCAAAGATCACTGATCACCAATCACCATAACAAATACAATAGAAATGAAAAAGTTTGAAAGGTGGCTAGAATAACCAACATGCGACCCAGAGACATGAGGTGAAAAGGTGCTACTGGAAAAGTGGAGCCGATACACGTGCTCGGTACAGGGTGGCCTCAAACCTTCGATTTGCAAAAGACGCAATACCCGTGAAGTGCAATACGGCAAGGCACAGTAACACGAGGCGCCCTGCAGTGCCTGGGCTGAGAAACCGTGCCTAGAAACACAAGGTATTCGAACTGGAAGGAACTTTACATATCACAGTACAACACCCTCATTTTACTAAGAGATAAACTGAGGGCCAGAAAAGGAAGTAACTTGCCCAAAGATGGAATGAGGGAGTAACAGAGCTGAGACGAATACTCAAATTTCCCTTGCCCAGGCTAGAGTTCGGGCCGCTGAGCCATGAGACCCCATCGCTGGAAACGAGGATGGATTCAGTAAGCTGACAAAGGGAGAAAAAGAGGGCCTCTTTCCCCACCCTCAGCAACAAACACGATTATCATTATCAAAGCCGGAGACTGACAGCAGGCAGCGGTGGCTGACTGAGAACTGCCTCTAACCCTGGCGCTTGGTACAATGCCTGTACCCAGCACTGAATGCCAAATCACAGCAATTAGCCGTGTAGTGCCCACCAGCCAACTTCACGCTGGGCTAGTGGTCCAGATTGCTGAAGAGCCACGCCCTCTGCATCTCAATGCCTTGGCAACCACAGCAATGTTCTCTGCTCTCCTTGGAGCAGGAATCATAGGGCTCCGGCTGTGGGGTGTCTCCTAGCTGCTACAGCCTGGCATGTGAGTCCCGGAACAAAGAAAGAGGGAGGGCAGTTTTCCCTACACTCTTCCTGCTGCTTGGCATACCACACCCTGCCACCTTCCCTCACCCCCGGAGAGGTGCTCCCTTTGGCTGGAGGGAGGGAGGGAGGAGGGAAATAAACTGATCACTGCCTGAAGCATTTATTAAAAGCTGGAGTCAAGATCTTGTCTACAGGTCCCCAGCAAAAACTGGGTATCCTGCATACTGATGGGTAACAGAACTACTACCCACACCTGGGAGTTTAAGAATTTTGTGGATTTTTCCATCAGAAACCAATTGAAGTGAATCGGTTGTGCTAAAAACTTCTGTCATTCCCAGGTCCTCACGGTGACAGGTAACCCATTTTGCATCTAGATTTGGAATTCCCAAGTCAACGCAGGCAATGTGCTGGTGGCTGAAATGAAAGCAACAAATTTGTTCAAGACTCTGCCATTTGCAAAGCATTTCCACATCTTGAACCTCACGGAAACTTCACAACCATCCAGAAGGGGATGCAGAGCAGGGATTTTTAGCTGCATTTAACAGATGAGGCCGAGGGCACAGTGATTTGTCCAAAATCACATACCGGGTCAGTGGGAGAGCTGAAGTTCAAATTCAGGCCTTGTAATTCTCCACACTCATACTGGTGGAAATGTTGCTGGCCTGACCAAGGTCCAGTCCACTGGGTCAACCCTTGCCCACTGTGATGGCCCCCAAACTCTTTAATAAAAGCCTAGGGCTCCAAACAAGAGTTTGAAGGCCACTTGCCTCCAGATCACTTTCTCCACCCTTCTCTGTGCCCTTAGAGGCTGACAGGTACCCGCCTCCATCTTCTGATTGGGCCTGGCCAAGACCAGAGGGAGTGAGGAGAGGACGAGTTCATCAGGCTGCCTGGTCCCTCAACTGCAGGTCATTGGTTCTCTCCAGACAGCTCTCCGTCTCCATTCTCCCTCGGATTCCGGTAATGCTTCCTCCCTCATCCCAGATGATCAAAATCTACAGTATGTCAAATCAAAAGCTAAGGAGGAAAAGGAAACAGGATAGAGAATGGAGAGGTCTAGGAGTAGGGATGGGGTGACTGTACTTTTGAATAGAGTGACCAGGAAAGACTTCACCATGAAGGTCACTGACCTTTGAGCAAAGACCTAAAAACAAGTAAATGATCAAGCTGTGCAGATAGCTTGGGGAAGAAGAATGTTCCAGACGCCTGGTGTGTTGGAGCCACGGCAGGGGCAGCTGGAGCAGATGAGCAAGGGGTGGCCCAGGGCACTAGTGGATGTACTGGATTTAGGAGAATGCAGGTGGGGCAGGAGCCAAAGAGAAGGGGGCGAGGGTGACAATGGTTCAGCACGGCAAGTTCCTGACTTGCAGAGAAGGAACACAAGGGACAGACGCTATGGACAAAGGATCTGCGGCTCAGCCCTATGCTCCGCAAGGAGTGATACTGAGTGAGCGGAGTGCACTCAGCCCCGGACATGGCTTTCCCAGAGCTGCCCCCACTGCTCTTGAACCCTCACCATTTTACTTTGCTGCCCTTCGTTTACCATTATCTATCATTCCATATGTATTTGTTTATTATGTACTGCCTCTCCCTCACACTAATATTTAAAATGCATGGAGACAGAGATCTTACCTGTCATGGCCAAAGCCATATCCCCAAGAGCCAGTAGAAGGCTTGGATCATAGCAGGTGCTCAATAAATGTTTGTTTCAAGATGAGTAAATGAGTGGACCGATGAATGCACAAACTGCTACTACTGCTGACAGCTAATGTTTTTTTTCTTTTCCCCCGAAAGGTTTTTCATTTCAGTCCCTATGAAATTAAAAGCAAGAGCTACCGCTCTACCCCTAAGAAAGCATAGCTTTTAAGCATTCAGGGTCCATGAGTCAACAAAGCGTTTGGCATACGGTAGATGCTTAATAAATATTCAGTAACTTGACCAGGCATGTAAGCTGAAGTGATGAGAAAGCATTAACCTGGGAGCCCCATTCTACCCCAAACCCACCCTACAATTTCTAAATGCCACAACAGACTCTCTGGAAATATGTCTTTATGTTTTTGTTGCCTTCTCTGCCCATCCTTCCCATCCAAGACTCTGCCCCAATAAGTCAGAAGGATCCGCACTGTGTGAAAGAGAATTAAAACTGTTTCAGAGGAAATAAAAGGAGAAATTGATAAGGTTCCTTTTTTTTTCTTAGTTCAAAAGGAAGCTCTTGAAACTAAATGGGAGGCCCCAGGGGAATGAACATTAAGTGTGCTCCATAATAAGGGTCTGGAAAGAGAGCAGAGAAATTGCCGGAGCCCTCCATTCCAGGGGTGGCTGGAGGGGACTTGACTAGACTGGGAGACTGAGGGACCAGACTTGGGAGGACCAAGATTAGGATGTGAGTCAGTATCAAGAGAGCCATGAAAGCCAAGCCCACCCCTGCAGACCACCAGCCACCAGTTAAATAACCCCCGGGGCTGTTCAGAGTCACACAAGGGCCTTCCTCTGGCAGCTGCCCAGAAGCCCCCAGGGATCCCCCAGCAGGATGATGCCCACCTAAAACCAGGACTCTGTCGAGCACTAACAGGTGGGCCGACCCTCTTGTCAACAGCCCAAGATACTTCTAAGTTCCACCCCCATCCCACCCCCCTGATGTCCAGAGGGCTGCTAGTAGTACAAGGAGGCAAAAGTCCCAGCACCTGGACCCATCTGAGACTGGCCAGCCAGTGGCCAAGCGCAGGGCAGTTACATGAGACCTTTACTTTGGTGAGCCTCTGTTTCCTCTTCTGTAACACAGAGAGGGCAATACTTGACCATCACAGGCAAACACCTGGCAGAGCAAGAAAGGTGGGGCTTTGTCCCCCTTGAAGTGCTCTCAGCAGCATTTGTGTGGGAGAAGCTCAGGGGAGGTGATGGGGGGGAAGATGACAGCCAGCCTGGCACAAAGCAGAGGCGGCTCCCCAGGAGCTGGCCTCCAAACAGCTGTGACAATTAGCCAGGCCATCTATTCCCGAAGTTCCCTTGTTGAGGAAGAGATGATGGGATCGAGGCAACACGCGTTCATTCACTCAGCCATCCAGTCATTCATTCTACAAATATTTATTAAGCCTTTTCTATGTATCACTGTACACTGTGCAAGCCCCTGGAAATAAAGCTGTGAACAAGAGGGCGTAGACAAGGACTTCAAGATTTTTAAAGATAAGTTTTGAACTATACTTACTGTTGTCAAAAGTGCCCCAAGGAAAAAAATACAGAGATCACTTTTGTCAAGAACTGTGAAGGTTCTGAGATTGGCCCTACTTGCAAGCTAGAGGATCAACATTTTCTCATATGAGTTCCCCAAGCCCCAGCTCCCACTGGGTAGTGCAAAGACATACGGTGAGTTGCATTACAGGAGAAGAACCCTGAGCTTAGGAAACCCACATCTTTCGTCCATGTGTGTCTGTGTGTGTTTAAAACATGCAACATATGGACTTCCCTGGTGGCGCAGTGGTTAGGCATCCTCCTGCCAATGCAGGGGACACGGGGTCGAGCCCTGGTCTGCGAAGATCCCACATGCCGCGGAGCAACTAAGCCCGTGCGCCACAACTACTGAGCCTGCGCGCCACAACTACTGAAGCCCACGCGCCATAACTACTGAAGCCTGCGCGCCTAGAGCCCGTGCTCCGCAAGGAGAAGCCACCGCAATGAGAAGCCCGCGCACCGCAAAGAAGAGTAGCCCCCGCTCACCACAACTAGAGAAAAGCCTGCACGCAACAATGAAGACCCAACACAGCCAAAAATAAATTAAAAACGCGCAACATAAAATTTACCATCTTAACCATTTCCTAGTGTACATTTAGTGGTGTTAATATTCTCATTGCTATGCAACCGATATCCAGAACTTCTCCATCTCCCAAAACTCTATACCCTTTAAACACCTCCCCACTCACTCGCCACCCAACCCCCCTGGCAACAAACATTCTTCTTTCTGTCTCTATGGATTTGACCACTCCAGGTACCTCATATAAGTGGAATCACATAGTATTTGGGTTTTTGTGTGTGTGACTGGCATATTTCACTTGGCATAATGCCCTCAAGCTTCATCTATGGCATAGCCCTTGTCAGAATTTCCTTTCTTTAAAAAGGAATTTAAAAGTTGGAATAAGATTTGGAAACCTAAATCTTTTCTAATGGACAGTAAACATGCTTGTCCTTTGCTCCGGAAAGAAACACTATCTCTATCTTCCAAAACTTCTCCCAACACAAACATCCTCTAAAATGTGGTCTAAAGGAAAACAGTTTGTGAATCTGCTTACAAGACATGCAGAAACACAAGACACCCAGGAGGATTATCTCCAAACAACCAGCAATCCAAAAAAGACTCACCCCTCAACCTACTCATCAGAGCTGGCTGTGGATGAGCTACTAAGCAGAGTGCCTCAAATAATAATACACTGGGCCTTCACACAGTTCACAACCGGGTCACACCTCCAGACAGAAGACCCTAGCACAGGGAGGTAGTCTATCATTGTAAATGAGGATGTGGGATTTTTCACCCAGCAAGTTCACTGCTAGGAATCTACTAAAAATGGGTGCACATGTCCACAGAAAGATGTGTACAAGAACATTCATAGCTTTATCCACAGAAGTCCCTAACTGGGAACACCCAAATGTCCATCAACAGGGGAACAGAGCAACAAAACGTGGTGCACCCATGCAACAGAACACTACTCAGGAATGAAAAAGAACGAACTAGTGATATTTGCAGCAACACGCCAAGTTCAAAGCTGAGCACTGAACTTTATGCTGAGCCAAAGAAGGCAGACATAAAAGAATACACTCCGTATGGCCCCATTCACACGGAATTCCGGAAGACATAAAGCTAATCTACAGTGGAGGAAATGGGAACAGTGGTGGCCTCTGGGATGGCAGGTCTGGGGGAGGGGGGCCTGATAGGAAAGGGGAGGGAACTACGTGGGGTAATGGAAACTCTGTTCCTTGATAGGTGTGTGAGTTATGCAGGTGCATGCATTTGTCAAGACTGATCAAACCACACACTTAGGATCTGCAGCATTTCACCCTATGTAAATTACACCATCATTATTTAAGTAGCTTTTAAAGAACACGGGCTTTGGAGTCAGGCAGACCAAGCCCTTGACTTTTCAACCACGTGAACCAGTGGCTTCTCCTTTGTGGGGAGGCCAGTTTGAGAAGAATCCTGGTGAATCCCGGCTTCTCCTTGTCTCTGCACCCCCCAGCACCTTACACAGGGCGTGGCACAGACCTGGAGCTGAGCAAATAGTGTCAAATGAACCAATAAAAGTGAGGCTAGATATATGCCCTTGAAGCATTTTTAGGAGTGGACTCTGTTTCCACAAATAAAATCTTAACCTAAAGCAAATGAAAGTGATTCTGCTTTAAAGACGTTTAAATCTTCATCACTTCCGGAAAACGGTTTCCTTTGTTTAAGGATCAGTTGAAGTCCCTGAAATCCACCTGCACAGGTTTATTCCTTCGTTCTAAATATAGTTATGGAGCACCCCTGGTGTGCCAGGTGCTTGAGAGAGAGTGGAAAATAAAACAGACAACAGACATGGTCCCTGCCCCCAGGGAGCTTGCATTCTGGTGGGAGAGACAATAAAAATGTCAATGAAACTCTGATAGGAGATCAACTGGGATAGGATCAGAGCTCTTGAGGACAAGAAAATAGAGGCTGTGAAAGAATGTGGTGTGGGAGAGGGGTTGCTCTAGAGGAAGACCTCAGAGGCAGTCTCTCTGAGGAAGAAACATCTGAGCTCAAACCGAAGGAATAGGAGTGCCCCATGAAGGGCCGGCAGCAGAGCTTTCCAGACGGTTGGTGCATAGGGAAGGGACCTCCTGAGGTTTGGCCTGAGATTCTGAAGAGGCCGGCTCGTGTAATGTAACAGAGCTGGAGCCTGTCAGTCTTGCTCTGCCACTCAACTTGCTGTGCAATCTCCGCAAATCTCTTGCCCTCTCTGGGCTTTGTTTCATTATCAGAACACTGAGAGAAGGTCTGAAAACGGTCTCTCGGAGCCTTTGCAACTATGACAACCCAGGAGTATCTGACTGGACACTTGCAAAGCCCATGCTGTGCTCTCCCAAGCTTTTGAGTCCGAAAGGATAAAAGACCGAGGGACAGAGTCCACCAAGGCAGTGTCCTCTGGGGCAAAGGGGATACGCACTGAGGCTCTAAGGCTCTGACAGCTTTGCTGCTGCAAAATGAAGACGTTCTCCTGTCTCCCATCCTTGTCTACAGGAACAAAACAAGGTGGCAAAAACCCAGACAGAGTACTCCGCCTAGCTGTCGGCCGCCCTCCGACTGGCTGCAACCTTGGAAATAAATGGTCCCATCAGCTCCGAGGAGGGTGAGCTCAGGATTTCAGATGAAAATGAAGTAAGAGGGAACGCAGCCCAGAAGCAATGCAAAGTAACGACAAGGGCACTAAAATCTTCCACTGCAGAAAGATGGATGCAGAGAGCGGTGCAACGGGGCACTGACCTCAGATGTGGGGACACTGGAGGAATGAGCTCACGCCCCAGGGCCGGCTGGCGGGGCCTGCGTTTCTGGGATCCAGGGGCTGTCTGAGGGGACCTGGGCTGGGCTGACAGGGCCCCTGCCCCACCCCCACCCCATCCTCCTCTCGGTAAAGCCTTATCCTCCTGCATTTCTCCAGATCAAAGAGCCTCCAGGAACTGACCTGCAGGGCTGGCTAACTCCAACCCTGTGCCAGGGAAAGGAGCCTCAAAGCTGACAGCCTCCCAGCAGAAGGCCTGCAGGTTCCAATCCCAGGAAAGGAGGCAACATAGAGAAGACAGTGATTTTTAAAACCCATCATCTACCGGCGCCTCCAGTCCTGCTAAGCTCGAGGTTCCAGGGTCATCTGTGGACACTGTTTTCTGGCCGTGTCATCCTGAGCAAGTTACTTACCCGTTCCCTTGCCTCTAAAGTGGGGGAAACAATAGTACTGACCACACAGGGTTATTATGAGAATTCAATGTAAAAATCTGAGTACAGTTTCTGGCACATAGTAAGTGCCCTCAATAAGTTAGTTTACTTTAATTTTTACATTGTTTTGTAGTCACGTTAACTATGTCTCTATATGTACAGGTAAAGCAACACAGTACCAGTCAAGTTTAACGCCCATCTTAGCTCACTGATACTAAGAATCTACAGCCTGCATTCATAGCAAACAACCTCCTGACTCTCCCCTCCCCCATCAACCCAACGCTCTTTAGCAATGACACCCAGCCTCCCTCTGAGCCTTCCTAAGCCTCTGCCAGTGCACAGCGCTCTGATGAACTGTCCCTCCTCTGAGAGGAAAAGACATTTGAAAGCAAGGGTTAAAATCTCAAATGCCTACAGGGGCCAGGAAGGTAAAACAGATGAGTAAAGGGAGCCCAGCGTTAGACATCAAGGAGTAGTGAGGACTGTGGCAAACTAGAGAACCCAGGTCCCATCTGAAGGAAAAAGCTGCTACCAGCTCTAGCCAATTTTTGCCAGGGAGGAAGGCAGGTCCAGAGTTGGCGCATCTTTTAGTTTTCCAGGGAAGCCAGCAATCCAGATTTTTATGTGAGATCTCCTGATGTTCAAATACTGGCACGTAATTCATTATTTTTAAAATATGGAAGTCCTAGCAAGATTCATCTGTTTGTACCCACTGACTTGAGGGGCAGAGCCCTCCCAACTGTTACTGTCTGTTGGGCAATTGCCCTCTCCCTGCAAGAATCAGAATCCTGGCTAGGCTGAAGTCACAAGGAACTCGAGACAGATCTTAATAAAGCTCCAGGCAGAGCGCCTATTAGTTGATAAAGGCTTTGGAAAAGAGTGAAGGAAAGAGCCCCCTGAGGGCTGGAGCTGTGGAGGAAAGCTAAAAGAAGGAGGTGGGCTTTGAAATGGGTTTTGGGTGCTGTCGGACCAGGAAAAACTGAAGAACAAAGCACAGTCCAGAGGAGGGATGGAGGGAGATGGGGAATGAGGAGGAACTGAAAGCTCTAACTCAGAGCTTTGCCTGTTCAAGTGTGGATGCAAAATGTCACACAGCATCTCTATCCAGAGGATTCTACTAGGAAGGTGACTGTACACTGCTCTGGGATGGTGGCACCTGGAGATAGCACCAAGGATGCAGGCTCCTCCCAGGAGAAAGGACAGTGCCCAGTTCCCTGGATGTGGCCTTAGCTGGAAGTCCTCTACCCCGTGCAGACCTCGCTCAACACACGATCTGCTTACGTGCATCCTCCTTCACTACAACTAAGCTCTTCTAAAGCCAGAAATGTGACTTCTACGTGCTGGGCGTATAGAAGGTCCGCAATGAATGAGTGTCACATGATCCACTGAATGAAACCAAAGAACAAGAAGCAAGACATCAAAGAATAGGGTGCATGCCCACACTTCCAGAACTGAACATTTCCCTCAGGGAAAATGAGCAAAGGCCTCAGCGCTCACTGCACGCAGCAGCCATGAAGACCTGGTGTTTGTACAGAGAAATACCCTGCGTGGGGTGTCGGGAAAAGGACAGTGTCATCCCATAAAGACCAGAGTCAGCGAGGCTTACAACATCCCAAAGCCCCCAGGAGATAGATGCACAACCTATCAAAGCTCCAGTAGGTGTCTCGGATCATTCTAGAATTAATGTATTATAAAAATTTAAAATAAGCTAACTTATTATTTGAAGCCCTTCCCTGGATAGATGGTGCAGCTGAGAGGCTCAGGGCACCTAGGGGACTTGTGTCCAGTCACACAGCAAGTCTAGGGGCACAGGCTGGACCAGAGCTCAGCTCTCCTGACTCCCATTCCAGGACACTCTAGACTAGGAGCAGAGCTGGGACTAGGGTGAGGCAGGTGAGGCACACTCGCCCGAGAAGCAAAATGTAAGGAGGCTAAAATGCTCTGTAATCAAGGTAAGTAGCATTTTGATGCAATATTTATTTTTTGGGATGCAATATTTTTTAAAAAACAAAACCAGTGCAAAACAAATCCATGATAAGCAACACAGCAACTTTTAAAACAAAGACTTAAAGTTGTACCCTCATGTGCCTCAACCTCCTCCACTGCACCCTGATCCCAGCCTAGACTAGGAGCCCTGAAGTGACAACTGACTAAGACGCGGAGGAAATGGTTGTGTGGAAACCTATAGGAAGATCACGACAGGATCTTAGCTCCCCGACAAGGGACTGAACCTGGGCCCTCAGCAGTGAGAGCGCGGAGTCCTAACCATTGGACTGCCAGGGAACTCCCTCAACCTCTGCACTTTAGAATCACTCCGGAAACTTCAAAAATTCCCTTCCAGGGAATTCCCAGGATGTGGCTTGCTTGGGGTGTCTGAGGCACAGAAAAGCGGCAGAGTGCTGGGAGAGGTGGCAGGTGAATGCCACCCCGACCTCCATCCCCACCCCAACTTGCAGGGCAGCATTTTTCCTGCAACAAGCTGTGTGCCGGGGACACCCAGCTCGACCCCCTGCCAGGAGAGCTCAGGGAGAAAATTCCACCCGCCACCCCCCTTCCTAGACACCCGCCTCCTAACTCTAACCAATTGTCTCGTAAATCTTAGCCTTTTCACCTCCAGAGGCAGGATGGATTAAAAAGTTTGGACAGCTCTGGGTAACCCTTTCTGCCATGGAGAAACAACCCAGAACTTTATGACTTACTGACAGTGGGTTATGAATGGGAAGGAAAGCATACCCTTAAACCGCAGACTGTAACTCCCTTTTAAGGTATTTCCTTGGGGCCAGAGACGCCACATCTTCCTCCTGCCCCTGGTTCTAATAGCACCTTGTTTTTTAGTGATAAGCTTGGGCTTTTAGGTCAGCCAGGCCTGGATTCAGATCCAGTTTTGCCATTTACTGGGTGGCCCTAGACAATTTATTGAGACGAGACAATAGCAACTCATGCTTCCAGGGATCTGGGGGTAACTTAAAGGACATGATGAGGGCTGAGGGGCAAACCATGGGCAAAGGGGGCAGGGCACAACCCAACACCAGCACACTGCTCTCATGGGGGATGTCAGCCAGACCTCGCAGTGTTTCAAAAGAAAAACAAATTATGTGAAATCTCCTGATTTTTACAGGCTGGCCAACTAATTCAAAATTAAAAAAAAAAAAAAGTCAACCCAGAAGGGCCAAATAAAGCAGCTCTGCGAGCCAGAGCCCACCGACTGGCCCAGTTTGTGCCTCTGACATCCACAAATCACCCAGCAACCTCCCTGGCACCTAGTAGGTGCTCAGCAAACACAGGTCATTTCCATCTTTTCAGGAAACTCTCCAGGCATCATCAACATCCATTTCCACACAACAGCTTGGGAAGGAATGCTTCTCAGGAGGAAAATGAAGATACAAAAAGAAGAGCTGAAAATCTGGAAGGCTCCAAAGGGAGGGAGGAACTGCCAAGGGAATTCCTTAAAAGGATTTAAAAGAATTTTATTGGCCATAGTTTAGCACAAGTCAGGGATAAGATCAGGCAGTAATTTAACTCCTGGGCCCAGCAAGCGAGTCTGTGCCTGTGGGGTGGATGGGGGGTGGGAGGGAGGAATGGTTCTTACCATGGTCTCCACCAGTGTCTCGGGTCCTCTGTCCACAGGTCACCCCAACATCTGCCTCCGACTCACAGCGTTCTGATGGGGACAGCGCCTCCACGGAGGGGCGCATAAGGCCCAGCTGATCCTACACAACAGAAAGCAAGGCTTGAGTCTCCCCACCCTCCCACCCCAGTGGATCTGGTAGCTCACATGAACTTTGAAGTCAGACCCAGCTGGGTTGAGTTTCAAGTCTTCAACATCAGAGGTTCTCAAAGCGTGAGACCAGCAGCGACCCCATCAGCAGCGGCAGCAGCAGGGAACTTGTTTGAAAGGCCCCACCCCAAACCCACTGAAACAAAACCGCTTGTTAAAACCACCTGAGTTTTAACAAGCCCTCCAGTGGATTCTGATGCACGCTAAGGTTGAGAACTCCCGCTCTCCATCTCTATCCTGTGGTCTTCAGCAAGGCCTATGTCTCACTGAGAGGATCAACTCTATCCTATGGGACTGTCCTAAGCATCCCTCCAACAACTATTTCAGAAGCCTGGTCTGTCTGTGCCAGACAGTGTGGAAGATGCCAGGAGGAGAGCACCCAATCCTGGCCCTGGTGGAGCTTGATGGCTAGTGGGGAGACAGATAATATGCAAGGAAAAAAGATATAAACGCCGATTTTCAGAAGGGAGAGGAAGGCAGGGGCCTGATCCACCACATAGAGCTGTGTTTCTCAAAGTGCACTCCAGGGACCACCTGAGCACCAAAGCCCACACAGCCAGGCAGACCTCCTTTCCTACACGCCCCCCAATACTCCTCTCTAGTGTCCCTGCTGCTCCTCAAACACACCTCTCTCTCCTGGGCTTCGGGGCCATTGTCTTTGCGGTTCCACCTACCTGGAAAGCTCTCTTCCCAGATCTTCCAAAGATGGGCTGCTTCTCCTTGCTCAGGGCTCAGTGTAAATGTCGCCTCCCCCTAGGTCTCGCTAAAGCGGTCTCTCCCCTCACTCTGTAGCCCCACCGCCTGCTCGGGCTTCCTCCCTGCCCTTCTCACAGCCTCCCATCTTGCGCCTCAGCGGCTTTGCTGGTTCAGCCTGTCTCCCAACAGAAAGTGAGTTCTTGGGGGCAGCTCCTTGTGGCGGTGGCCTCTGCGGCACGGGTGAGCCGTGACACCCTAACCCTACTCCTCTTCACGCAGTCCCAGAAAGAGCAGCGCTCTCAGCTCCGGAGCCTGCTCCCCACGCCTGAGGAGGAGGCCACAGGCCGGGCTCAGGGCAGGGTTTCTTCACGGCCTTGCTGGGTGCTCTGATGGTGAGAAAGGGCGGTAGAGACTGGAAGGAAAAGAGGAAAACGGGGTGCGAGGCCAGCGACCCTAAAAGGCCGGCTCTGCGGTGGCGCCCTCTCTCGGGCAGAGCCCTCCAAACCAACCCCCAGCAAAGGCGCGACTCCTACCAGTTCCGAGGTGAGGCGTCGCTCTCAGCCGGCTCGGGACCCCAGGACCCGGTCCGAGTGCCCCGCGTCGGCTGGAGGTGCTGGCAGCTGGGCCACGCGGACTCCGGGCTGGTGGCGCACAGGGACTTGGAGGGAAAGGCACCTGGCGCGGCACGTGCTGTCCCTAAGAAGTTGACGCCGCAAGGCGCGTGCAGTCCCTGGCCCGCAGTGGCACGAGGGGCCCAAGGGCAACGGCGCACTCGGACCTCCAGGGAGAAGCACAAGACCGGGCGCGTGGTGCGTGCGGCCCCGCGGCAGCGGAGCGTGGAGCCTTTACGTGGCACGTTGGCGCCTGGGGCAGTGACGCGAGGGGTCCAGGGCCAGCGGGGACTCGAACCTCGGGGGGAAGCACCTGACCCCAGGAGGCTGGCGCGCTGCGGGGCGAGTGCATCCCGAGGGCAGCGGAGCGCGGGGACCACGAGGGCAGGCGGGCGGAGAGGCGCGGGCGGGAGGGCGGGGAAAGGGGAGAGGGCGGCGGCTGGGCGCTCGGCGCGTGCTGTCCGGGCCGGGACTCGGGAAGGCGCCCAGCGGAGCGCTGCACATCCGAGGGCCCGGGCCCAGCCCTGGGCCGCCCGGACGCCTGCGGTCGGCGCCGCGTGGCCTCCGCGCTCCCCGCCGCCGCCCGCGCTCCCCGCCCCGAGCACCGCCCCTCCCTCCGGCCCGCCTCCCGCCCCGCTCCCTCCCTCCCTCGGCGGCTGCCTCGCGGCGCTCCCGGCGCACTCGGAGCCCGGCGGGGACCGGGAGGCAGAGGCTGGTGGCCCTGGGTCCGAGTGCCGGAGCCGAGCGGGGCCTGGGGGCCGAAGTTTGCCGGCGGCTCCGGGAGGTGGCGCGGGTGGCTTCCAGCCCCTGGTCGTGTCCTCGCCGGGACCCGCCGGCGAGCCGCGGCCCGGCCAACTCCGCGGTGGGGACGCTGTGCCGCGAACTTGAGGTGGGAACTTGGCGCGCTGCAGCCTCTCCGAGCACCGCCGGACTGGCGGACTCGGGCTCCGGTAGGGGGAGATGCACGTGGCCGTGGCCCCGGCGCCCCAGAGGGGACCCCGAAAACCACTGAGGGGGGCGGCCGGGACGACAGAGGATCCGGGAGCAGCTGCGGGCGGTGGGGTGGAGCTCGCTCGCCACGGTCATGGTGCGGGTCCAGCTTCTTTTCTTCCCTGGGGTCCCCGGGGTGCTAAGTGACAGGGCAGGAGGGTGGGGGGTACATCCCGGCTGTGGCAGAGGTTTCTCGGCGTCTCGCGGGAGGATCCAGGGAAGAGGGAGTGTTGGGGGGAGGTGGTAGGGGGGCGTCTGTCACTCGCTCATTCACTCCATCCTTAGGCACCGCTCCGAAGGGAGCATCCTGTCAGTGGGCTTTATTGAGTCACTCATTAACGCCACAAGCTTTTATTGAGCGCCCACTGTGTGCTGGGCTCTGGGGACTCCTCAGCCTCCGGGGCTCCCTACCAAGAAGGGGCTCAGCCTGGATGGATTGGAGTCTTCGGATGAGGAAGGAAAAGAGAGAAGTTCATTCATTCATTCATGGATTGGACAAAGATTGGTTGAGCACCTACTACGCACAGCTCACTATGCCAAGTGCCCAACGTTCATAATTTCATTCATTTAACAGTTATTGAGGCACTGTGCTGAGGAGAGAACCGTGAAGGAGAGGGATGGGATGGGGGCAGGAGAGGATGGAAGCCAGCTTGCAGCTTGGAGAACATCCCCCCTCCCCATGTGTGTAGGCAGAATGTCACTGGACAGGTTGCAGAACAGCCTTTCCTTGGTTCGCCTACTGCATTCATTCTCAAGGAGGAGCAGGGGGAGGCTGGAATAGGTTGTTGGATAAGAAGAAAAGGTCTTTAAAAAGCTCTTTAGGGGAGGGTGGTAGTGGGGAGGGGGGCTGAGAAACACTGATCTAACCATACCGATGAAGGGAGGCTCCCACCAATGGGGTGTATTAGTTAAGTTGTCCATTCCGCAGGCATTTTCTTAAGCACTTGCTCTTCTTAAGTACATACAGGGTGCCAGGCACCAAAGTCACCAAGGAGAACGAGACGGACACAGAGACCCCGTTTGCTGACCCCTCAAGACAAATGCAGGGGAGGTGGGAGAAGGGAGCAGGAACTGCTCTGATTCATTGTGTGTGTGTTAAGGGGGAAGGGGCTGCTTCTGACTCTATGAATCTAAGCAGAGGTTTATTCACTAGGGTGTGTTTGATACCCACACACATGACTGCAGTCAGAGTCACTTCAGGGACCCCCCCTCCCCGGGAGCACGTTTCCAAGGCAGATTTGGCACTGCTGGAGCCAGGGGAGGGGCAGGTACCCAGGACGTGCTGGCTTTCTTGAGTGGAGTTCTCAGAACCTGTCAGACCTGAGCTTGACCCTGTGTCCTCTGTCTTGGAGCTCTGCAGAGGCACCTGTCGAACAGGGAGGGAGGGTGTGTCTGAAAGACAGGTGAGGATGGCCCCTGGGGATTGCCCTCACCAGTCATTCCCTAAGCCAGCCCATTCCAGTGGAAAGATGTCTGTCATGGGACCCACTCCAAACCCATGGGGGACTGTGAGTGTGTTAGAAACAAGACAGCCCTGATTCCTGTCCCGAGCCTTGAGAACCCAGGCTGGGGGAGTCCTGGAGTCTGATTGGGGCAGATCTGGGGGCTAAGCTCCTGTCCCACTGCCATTCTGAATTCTCTGCACCAGCCACACAGCCGGGCTGTGGCAAGAGATGAGGGAGATGCCCCAGGGAACAGAAGAGCAGAGAGATGTGTCCTGGATGTAGGACTGAGAGACTCAAACCGAGACTAAGGAATTAACCCCCTGGACCCCTAAAAGGTGTCTTGACTGGGCTGTCTTTTCTCCACATCCCCCTTCGGAATATGTGAGGAAGAGTCAACGTTTCCGGTTGCCAAAGATATAGGGTCTGGGAATCCACTCTTGGTTGGCTCATTAAACCCAGAGATGGAGCCCCTGGGTGGAAAATGGCGGCTGGAGAAGCCACTCTAAAGAGAATTAATATAAAGGGGGAGGCAAGAAAGTCTAGCTGCAAGCACTCAATCCCTGGTGGCCATTTTTGTTCCATAGCAGCCAGTATTTGACTGACAAAGTCAGAACCTGGAGTGAATGTGCTCCAGATAGGATCCAAATGGTGCCTCAGCCCTTCCCCTGCCCTGTGGTCACAGCCTCACACCTGCGTCTCCCTGGGCGGGCGGGCACGCCATGCTCTCCCTCGTTCCTTCCTCCCTTCCCCGCCGCAGCTGACCACGGGCACGCGGCCTCAACACTTGCTAAGGAATAAGAAACGAGGGATTGTTTAAGCCGGTGTCCCCTTCCTGCTGCCCCAAGGTCCTCACGGCTCTCCAAGCCTGTGCCTCTGCTTACGCCTGTGTTCCCAGATTGGGGGGGCTGCAAGGAGGCAAAGAGAAATGGACCTTCCGGCTCCCACCCCAAAGCCCCTCCTGGTAGAAGGCAAACTGTTATTTTGCCAGAAGCGGAGCGGGGAGGCTCCAGAGGCTGCCTGTGTCTGGGGGGAGGGGCGTCTCCGGCATGTTCTCTCTTTGGGGGTGGCGGGGTGGAGGAAAGAGCCCAGCTCCCAGCAAATATCCCCCCCACCCCAGTGACTTGGGCCCCAGCTCGCAGGAAGCAGGGCTGAGGTCCAGCATGGTTGGATTGTAACGAGGGAGGACAGGAGGAAGCCGAGGAAGATGGATCGCCCCACGCGGGCACAGCATCGCACAGAGGTCCAGCATGCCAGGACCTGGGCCAGCCTAATGGCTGGATCTGTTTTGATTAACGTTTTAATTGAGGATTAATGCGGCGTGACCCACCTCTGAGTCAGCCCAGCCAGGAGCCCTAACGTGACCGATGAAGCTGCCCAGGCAGGGGAAGGGCTGCATGGAGAGATCAGTGGGGTGCCCTCGACACCCGATCAGGGTCACGGGATCACACAAGTTGGCAGGTGTGGAGTGGGGTGGGCAGAAAGAAGCCAAAGACCGAGGAGCTCAGGAAACACTTCTTTTTTTTTTTTTTAAGAGAGTTGCATTGCACTTGGTTCATTTCTTACTGCCACCTATTACCACCAATTTAGTGGCCGGAAGCAACAAATTTCTTATCTTACAGTTTGGGGGGATCAGAAGTCCAAGTAGGTCTCATTGGGCTAACATCAAGGGGGCAGCAGAGCTGTGTTCCTTCTGGGGGGAGAATCCGTTTCTGCCTTTCCCAGCTGCTGGAGGCTGCCTGCCTCGGCTCCTGGCTCGCATCATTCCAACCTCTGCTTCTGTCATCACATCCCTTCCTCTGACTCCGATCCTCCTGCCTCCCTCTTATAAGGACCCTTGTGTGACATCGGGCCCACCAGTCGATCCAGGGTCATCTCCCATCTCAAGGCCCTCGGTTCAATCACAGCAGCGTAATCTCTTTTGCCACGTTAGGTAACATACTCACAGGTTCCATCCGGGGCTTGGGACACGGGCATCTTTGGGAGGCCACTGTTCTGCCAAGCACAGGAACGTGCCTCATCAGTTTACATTGCTGACGGGGAAACTGAGGCCCAGCCAAGCGAGTGGCTTGACCTCAGCGCCAGGTGAGATGGAGAGCCGGCCCTGAGGGCCAGCCCTCTGGAAGGCGTTGTCTGCTTCACATTCCAACTCTGAGAGAGGAAATGCAAGGGGAGGAGCGGGCAGGGGAGGTGCCAGGCGTGCTGTGCAGAAGCCATTCTAGCCAGCACAGAGCCCTTCTCATGTGCCAGGCATGGCTCCGAGCACTTAGGAGGAGAGTGCGATGATTACCCCCACTTTACAGCTGAGGACACTCAGGCACGAGAGGTGAAGTTATTTGCAGAAGGCTGCACAGGTGGTGAATGGTGAGCCAGGCAGCGTGGTCCAGAGGCCACACCCTCACCCCTGGCTGGTGCCTGTCTACACCATAGGAGAGTTCTGCCCAGAGACCAAAATGGCAACTGGGAACTTGACGCAAGCAGGAGTTTTGTTGATTTCTTACACTGCTCTTGTGCAAATACGCAGTAGGAATAAAGATGGTTCCCCAGCTATGGGCAGTTGCCTGCTTCTCCCCATCCGCAAAGACTTTTCAAAAGCTTGTGCATAGAAAATAGAGACGAGAGACCCCGTCCCTGGCTTGCTTCTGGTGCTGGACACCCTCTCCACTCCACCAGGAATGAGCAATGCAGGGGCCCAGTAAAATGCAGAGTCAGGGAGGTTTGTTCAGAATCCCACAGACCTAGCTGGAGTCTGGTTTCATCACCAGAGTCATGAGTTTTCACTTCTCAAAGCCTCAATTTCCTCATCTGTAAAATGGGGGTGTTGATAGTAACACCTGCCTCTTAGGGAAGGACGTGGGCTCGCACAGTTAAGGCTCTTCACAGCGCCTGGCGCCTGGTGTGTGATTATGGGAGGCTGTGACGTGTGTTGCTACAGCACTGTGAGTGGTTGGTGCTCTCTCTGCATTCCCCCCTCCTGCTCAGAAGAGGGACAGGCCTAGGACTGGAAGAGTGGAGTCGAGAGAGGACAGCAGTTGGTCAAAACCCTGGAGACCCAAGAGGTGTCTTAGCAGTTGGGATCAGCACATAACAGTTTGTGGAATCCTTCCTGTCCTTGATGGGATGTGGCCCTGGGAATGAGAGATCAAGCGACAGTGATCATACCTGCAGCAAACCTCCATTCACCACATCCTCGTAACAGCCCAGTAAGGTCGGCACACTTATCCCCACTTTATAGGGGGAAACAGGCCCAGAACAGGGCCGGCGCCTCAGTAGGTGCAGACGGCTGTATCAGGCCGAATGGGTATGAACAAAAGCAGTAGTAACAGCGAGGCAAGCCTGACTTAGACCTTCCTCCCATCCTGCTACCCCCCAGGCCCTGCACCCCACCCTCAGTCAGATGCTGACCACAGAGCAGCCTCATGGTGGCGGGGGGGGGCTGCCCCTCAGAACTCCTCCTGGCTTCAATGCTCATTCCTCTTTGGAAATGTACTCAGCCCTCCATCATAGCTCGTGAACATCATCTTTCTCCCAGGAAGAAGGAAAAGAAATTGCACGGGGAGTGTCATCGGATCTGTGGGCTCACAAAGGGGCATTTGATCAAGGCAGCCCCAGTGCAGAAGGTTTTTCTCTCTAAACAGAGGGTCTCCACTTCTCCAGTGAAGCTCCCCTAGCGTGGGATCCACAGAGGCTTCCAGAACCCCAAGGAGGTTGAGCAGTTGGGCAGGGGGCTTTCTGCCAAAGCCCAGAGCAGCTAGAGGGTCTGCAGACCTTCCTGGCCCCCTCCCTTTTCTCTCTCTCAAACGTCAGCAGGCTCTCAGGGAGCCTTCGAAAACGCCAATTCCTGGGCCTCCCCCTTGGGGATTCTGATGGAGAGGCTCTTGGGTGGGGGGGGCCTGGGAATCTAACTCCACTGAGTCCAGGGAGATTCCGAATGCAGTGGCTTGATTTTTTTCGTCTTCTTCTTCTTCTTTTTTCTAAAACCTGGATTAAAACCCAGGGGTGTGCTAACCACACTCTACTTCATACCACTCTTCATCACTGGCCTGTGCCAGGCCACCTTAGTCACTGTTCCCTTCATCCCAATCCCCACACTTATTCCCCTCGCCCTGCCCTCCCAGGCACCCTCCCTGTGGTTGATAGAGGTCCTTACATGTGCTCAAGTCTTCGTAAAATATGTAATGTTGTGTGTGTGTTCATTTACATAAATAGCATAGTGCTATAAACTTCTGTTTCTTTTTCCACTCGGCACCATGTTTTTAAGATCTAAATGTGTTGCTAAACCTACATCTAGTCCGTTGCTTCTAATTCCTGTGCAACCTCCAGGCATCCGCCATCTGCATCGCTTGTTCATTTCCCCCCTGGGAGGGACACTGGGAGACCTCCTAGCACCAAAGCAACACAAGCTGCACATTCTTGTGCCTTGTTCCTCGCTTAGATACGAGTCCCCAGAAGCAGATGCTGAGTCAACTATTTGAGTGTAAATAATATATTACAGACAATGTCTATCACAACCCCTGTGGACCCAGGTCTGGGCAATATACCAAAGAGTGGGTTTCCTGCATCATAAGGTACATTCCCCTCAGTACCCCTGATGGCTTTCCCAGAGGCTATACCAGACTGCACTCCCTCCAGCAATGGGCTCTGGGGGTCAGACAATGCTGGGTTCCAGTCCTGCTTGATCAGGTCAAGAAAGGAGTCACAGTTGGCTGGTGGAGGGGGAGGACGACAAACCTCCCTCATAGCTAATAACAATACAGCAGGCCCACTGAGGGTCCACAGGGTGTCAGGCATTGGGCCAAGCACATCGCCTGTGAAATCTGCTTTAGTCCTCAGCATAACTCGGGGAGGTTGGAGCAACTCATATTCCCATTTTACAGGGAAGGAAACTGCATCTCAGAGGCAGGACATGACTTTTCCAAAGTCACAGAGTGACTGGGCTTGAACCCAGATGTTCAGACTTCAGAGCTAGTGGGCTCTTCTGCTTCCCCATCTTGGGGTAGTCAGCAAGTTGCCCCCCAAGCTGGAGTCTAACCAGCTTTTTCTCAGCATCCCCTGTATTTGTCTCCTATTGCTGCTGTAACAGATCACCACAAACTGAGTGGTTTAAAACAACAGGAACGTCACAGCATTGTAAATCAACTATACTCCAAAAAAAAATTAATTAATAATTTTAAAAACCACGAACTTACTACCTCACACTTCTGGAGAAGAGAGGTCTCAAATGGGCATTACAGGACTAAAATAAAGGTGTGGGCAGGCTGTGCTCCTTTCTGGAGGGTCTAGGGGAGAGTCCATTCTTTGCCTGTGTTGGCTTCCAGAGGCTGCCTGCTTTCCTTGGCCCGTGGCCCCTTCCATCTTCAAAGCCAGCATTGGCCAGTCGGGTCTTTCTCACAGTGTTGCATCACTCTGATGTACCCTCCTACCTCCCTCTGCCATCTTTAAGGACTCTTGTGGTTGCATGGAGGCCCCAGAGACTCCAGGAAAATCTTCCCACCTCAAAGGAAACCGATTAGCAACCTTATTTCTGTCTGTAAGCTTGATTCCTGCTTGCCATATAATCTAACATATTCAGGGGTTCTAGGGGTTTGGATAAGGACACGGACATCTTTTGGGTGGGGCAGGGTGGGGATTGGGGGGATTATTCTGTCTACCAGAGCCCCCCTAGTGGTGTCTACCCACACTGACCACTCGGGCCTGGGGTGGAGTGCATCTTCAGCAGGGAAGTGGGTGCTGGGCGGCGGGCACTGAGCACAGGGAATACCGGCTTCCGCGCCTCGCCGTATCTCTGCTAGCCTGGCCCTCCTGCCCACCCCAGCCCAGCCAGGTCAAAGCTACCAGCTAATACCATCCCCTCCCCGACCACACATGATCATCAGGTCAGCTTTGGTGGTCTGACACCACCCATCCATCCATGTGCGAGGCCCCCATCCCTGCTCTCTCTCCCTGATTTGCCCACACCCTCTCCTGTCCATCATCCCACAGCCAGGAAAGGCTGCCTCTAACTCAGGCCTCATCACAGCACCACCTATCGGTCACCTGGGTGAATGGCACCACGGGAATCATCCTGCAACCTAGTCTTTCCCCCTCACCACACTCCAGTCCTGCAGCAGGTCCTGTCAGCTCTTCCACCAAAGTCCACCCCAAATCCATCCAATTCTCCAGACCCCTCCACTGATCCAAACCTCGATGGTCTCTTTCCAGAATGACTACAGGGGCTTTCAGCCTGCTGTTCCCAACCCAGCCTGAATCTTCTGAGGACGCCTCGCCCACGAGGAATAAACCCCAGCTCCGTCTGATGCCTGCCGATGCCCCCACACACATCTTCTCCTACCTTCCCCTCACTCACTCTGCCCAGCCACTCGGGCTTCATTTTGGTCTTTGACCATCCAAGCCCATCCCCAGGTCGAGGAGCAGGCTCTTCCCATTCCCACCACCTGAGACACCCTCCCCCAGGTCCTCCCAGGGCTGGCTCTGCCCCCAGGGTCCCCTCCTCCGAGAAGCCCTCCTGGGTTAGCCCTCCAGCTAACATTGACCCCCAGTCATTTCCCAACTGTCACCTTGTTCTGTTTTCATCACAACACCCACTACAGCCTGTGTACTTATTTAGAGACTGTCTCCCCCACTAGAACGTCACCTCCGTGAGGACAGGGCTGGGTCCGTCTTGTCCTCTGCTGTGCCTCCAGACCTAGCCCAGTCCAACACATGATAAGTGTTGACTGAATGCATGACGGCTCCCTCAGGACGACTCCTCCTCATGCCCACCATCGGAGCCCCTTTTTCAAATGGCTTCCTCTTCCCAAGTACACATATAGACCCTAAGAGGCAAAATCATTGAATTTCACCATGCTCGAGAACTGACAGACCTAACACTGTAGGGTAATTTTAAAAGATCAGCCTTTTTGTGAGGGTATCAGGCTGGGTGAAAGAAGCATTATATTCCAGAAGCAGGACTTTGGAGCCTGTTTGATCTATGATCCTCACCCGAGACTCTAGCGTGCAGAACTGTCACCCCACACCCATCAGACTGGGTAACCCCAAGACCAAAGGCTCGGGAGAAGTGTGCCCACCCCTCGCTTAGCAAATTCCAGCATCTGGGCCTCCCCAGGGCCCTCTGGCCCTCTGCATACAAGCAGCCTGAACGAAGCATGCTTTTTCTCTCCTCTCCATTCTAACAAGTCTCTGAGACAGGACAACTTTCCACATAGGAGGCTGAGGCTTTAACTCACAATTGACGTGGGTCATGAGAGAAAAAAAAATGAGGAATCGTTCATTGGGGGTGCTTTCTGCTGGAGGGAAATCGAGGAGGGTTGAAAGAAGAAATTCTGCAAGAAGAGAAGTGATTAAAGATGTGGGGTTTCACAAGAGCTCTCCAGGGCTTGCAGGATGAGAGGAATATTCCTTTACCTTCATCACTATTCTTGCCAAACAGAATGTCGTTTTCCCTCTTGTCTTTGGTGGCAAAGAGAAAGCAGCAGAGCTGAAAAGCGGTCCCACTTAAAAGCGATCTTTCCCCTTCAAGGGATTCTGGCAGGCTTTGCCTGAGGAGATGAGTTCCAATTTTAGGTGAAGTTAAAAACACTCAACTCTTTAAAATCAAACCGTTTTTTTCAAACACGGGTGTACCCTAGTTTTCCAAAACCTGATCTGTGAAACTATAGCTTGCCCCAAAGGTAAATGAGTGGAGTGAGGATTTGCTTTTGTGAAAGAATTTGTTAGGAAGGCGCCCCTTTCAGATGTGGAAACCGCCGTGGCTCCTGTTAAGCACTGCTTCTCATCCATGCAGGGCTGCGTGTATGTGTGTGGACCCGCGTGTGTTTCCCCTGAACATGTCCATAGCACAGATGGACACTCAGGTATCGGAAATAGTTTCCATTTGTAATTGATAGGCTTTGCTGGTACCACTTGCATCCGTGGGGAATTGAGCTGGGGAGAGGAATGGTGATTTTTAAAAGCAAAGTATTAGACCCTTACTACTTTTCCCTGGATCAGCTGAATTCTGGAGAGCTCTGTTGCTGTCATATAGGGGTCTCAAACTCAAATGCCTACAGGGGCCAGGAAGGAAACATACATGAGAGAAGTAAAGTGGGTGTTAGGAAGACAACAGGGAGGGGTAGGGACTGTGGTGTATTGTAGCGTTCATGCCCTGCCTAAAGGGGGCAGTCATTTCTCAGCTGGAATTTGGGCCAAACATTACCAGATAGTCTGATTTTTCAAAAGAAACCAAGAGGGCTTCCCTGGTGGCGCAGTGGTTGAGAGTCCGCCTGCCGATGCAGGGGACACGGGTTCGTGCCCTGGTCTGGGAAGATCCCACATGCCGCGGAGCGGCTGGGCCCGTGAGCCATGGCCGCTGGGCCTGCGTGTCCAGAGCCTGTGCTCCGCAATGGGAGAGGCCACAACAGTGAGAGGCCCGCGTACTGCAAAAAAAAAAAAAAAAAAAAAAAAAAGAAACCAAGATATACGAATTTTTACAGGAAATGTCTCCCTTTTCAAAATCTTCTCCAAGCCAGGCAAAATATTTGTGAACCAAATGCAGCCCATGAGCTATGAATGAATAAGCGATCTCATTCTAGTGGCACAAACCCTTAGCTTTGAGGGTTGGGAAGGAAGAAGTCTATAGAAGCTGAGATTTTGACCTCGGTTTCTCCGAAGTGCCCTCATCGTGTTGGCCTCACCAACAGGAAACGTAATCATTTGTTAAGCATTTCTTGGAGCTTTGACACTGCTGGGCACAGGGATTCAGAGACGAGTAAAGCACACTCTTCCCCCAGGGAGCAAGCAGCCTACTAAAGGAGCCAGGCTTGCACACAGGTCATTCGAAAACAGGTGACAAGTGCAGTGAAGATAAATGGGGGGAGGGGCTGACATTCGATTTAGCTGGAAGAGCCAAGGAGGGCTTTCTGGAGGAGTGAGCATGCCTGTCCAATTCATTCCTGTATCCTCAAGATGATGTTTACTGATATATGAGCAAACATGGCACCGTGGTGATAACTGTGCATTTTTTGGACATTGACCCTGATTTATGGCAAGTGATATCAGTTTTCCACGTATGGAAGGAATACAAGGTGTCCGTTTGAGTTAAATACTAATAATAGTAGACAGTGGGAGTTCTCTGGTGGCCTACTGGTTAGGATTCCAGGCTTTCACTGCCATGGCCCGGGTTCAATCCCTGGTTAGGGAGCTGAGATCCTGCAAGCCACATTGTATGGCCAAAAAATAAATAAAATAAAATAATTTAAAAAATAATAGTAGACAGCAAGTATTGAGTACCTACCATGTCCCAGGCACTGTAGTAAGTGGTCTGAGACAGTACATAATTCATTGAATCCTCTCAGTAATACTGTGAAGTAGATCATATGGTCATACCCATTTTACAGATGAGGAATTGAAACACATTGAGGTCGAGTAACTTGCCCAGGCCACGTGACTCCAAAATCTATGCTTGTAGCCACAACAGCAGATAGACATTTATTACTCACAGTTCTGGAGGCTGGGAGTCTGAGATCAGGGTGCCAGCATGGTCGGGTTCTGATGGGGGCTCTCTTCCTGACTTGCAGGTGGCTACCTTCTCACTGTGCCCTCACATGGGACCTCTAGTGTCTCTTCCTCTACTTATAAGGGCACTAATCCCACCACGGGGGCTCCACCCTCATGACTTCATCTAAACCTAATCACCCCCCAAAGGCCCCACCTCCTAATACCAACCCATTGGAGGTTAGGGCTTCCCCCTGTGAATTTGGGGGAACACAATTCAGTCCATATCAGCAAATATCTGCAGAATCAGCATCATCCGCGGAGACTCAGGAGTCACTGTGGGTCTTTCCTCCCCTCTCCCCCCAGGCCCGAGAGGGATGTGAAGGCCCAAAATGACCCTCTTACCGGGAGACAATTCTGATTACGACTACAGCGCGCTGAGCTGCGCCTCCGACGCCTCCTTCCACCCGGCCTTCTTCCCCCAAAGCCAATCACTCAAGGGCGTCTTTTACCGCCGAGCCCAGCGGCTGCGGCCACAAGACGAGCCCCGCCAGGGCGGCCAGCCAGAGGACCGCAGGCGCCAGATCATCATCAACGTGGGCGGCATCAAGTACTCGCTGCCCTGGACCACGCTGGAGGAGTTCCCGCTAACGCGGCTGGGCCAGCTCAAGGCCTGCACCAACTTTGACGACATCCTCAACGTGTGCGATGACTACGACGTCACCTGCAACGAGTTCTTCTTCGACCGCAACCCGGGGGCCTTTGGCACCATCCTGACCTTCCTGAGGGCCGGCAAGCTGCGGCTGCTGCGGGAGATGTGCGCCCTGTCCTTCCAGGAGGAGCTGCTCTACTGGGGCATCGCCGAGGACCACCTGGACGGCTGCTGTAAGCGCCGCTACCTGCAGAAGATCGAGGAGTTCGCCGAGATGGTGGAACGGGAGGATGAGGACGACCCGCTGGACAGCGAGGACCACGACAGCGAGGGCCCCACGGAGGGCGAGGGCCGCCTGGGCCGCTGCATGCGGAGACTGCGCGACATGGTAGAGAGGCCACACTCAGGGCTGCCCGGCAAGGTGTTCGCCTGCCTGTCGGTGCTCTTTGTCACCGTCACCGCCGTCAACCTCTCCATCAGCACCTTACCCAGCCTGAGGGAGGAGGAGGAGAAGGTAAGAGCCCAGGACCACTCTCCTCCCAGAAGTGCACAGCCTTCTCACCTGCACTGTCACCTCCTCCAGGAGGTCTTCCCTGAGTGCACTGGCTGAGCAGCACCCCAGTCCATCATTGTGCTTACATCTGTTTATAAGTGTGTTTACATGTGTGTTGCCCGTCTCCACCTTCAAACTCAAGCTCCATGCCTGTGCAGGTCTGCGCTGTGCCCTGCCCCCCCAACATTGTCCAGCAGGGAGGAGGCACTCAGCCACTCCCTGTTGGATGGATGGATGTTGGATGGATGATGTGATCTATGATGTACCTGGCCCCAAGCTAAGCACATGACATATACCATCAAAATTTATTTCACCAACTTGCATCCTTTCTCAGCCTTCCTAATTCCCTTGCATGAGAATATCCCAGAAAGCTTTTTTGGGTCCTGAATATGAGTTTTATTGATAGATGTGTGTGTGTGCACATGACCTCAAATAGTGAGCATCTCTTTCTGTTAAATGAGAGAATTCCCATAAAGTGTTCACTCCAGGGCCTGACGGGGTGTGTGTCCAATTCTCAGGGATACCACTCACTTAGCCAGCAGTTACTAGGAGCCAAGGGCTGGGCTGCCACTCTGCCTGCATCTTATCGTCTCAGCGAATCTTCCAGCATCCTGGTATGGGAGGTGTTCTCACACCCACTTGACAGCTGAGAACACTGAGGCAAAGCAGCTTGCCCAGACCCAGGTCTGACTGAGTCCCTAGTCTGGTTCTTAAACGTGGAAGTATGGGTGCCACATGTCAGCCTGAGACCTCATCTAGCCCCACAGTTCAGCCTCCTTATGTACGAGACCCTCAGCCTTTGAGTTGGGACCCTTTCCCCATACATAGGTGTTCTGGAAGCAGGTCTCAAGACAGACCAAAAGGTTCAGATGGTGCAAATTGTGTAGGCATTGGAGAAATAGGTAGTATGGCAGTAGGAACTCAACATAAATATCATGCCAGCCAGCATTTATTGAGCACTGGCTGTGTACCCTGCATGTGCTAGGGGCTTTACATGAACTCTCTGATCAAACATTAGAACCACTCACCACGTGAGGGTTTTCCCACACACATATATTATGGAAAGAGTCGTGATAGTGTTGCCTTTATAACTTGCAGGGAGTTTCTGACACTTCTTTTTTAATACACTGAATTTTCAAAACCAGTGTTAAGAAAACAGCACTCAACCAGTAAAATGAACTTTTGAGAAGCAAAAGGGGTAGTGATGAAGCGGGCAGGGCTACAGCCAGACGGCCTGAATTTGAATCCCACTTCGTCCACTCTGGCTGTGTAACTGTAGGCAAGTTACTTAACCTCTCTGTGCCTCAGTTTCCCTACATGTCCAAGAGGCTGTGAACAGGCTCACCTCACAGCACTTGAGGGTTCAGCGAATGGGTCTACGGGAAGTGACTGGAACATTGCCTGGCGATGTGCGTGCAGGAAGTGCTCACTATAAGGATTATACGTGCCTACCAAAAAAAGAGAAAATGCCCGTCATTGGAGACCTGTCTGGAAGCACCTGTATTTAGTGTAGATTTCTTCTTGGCTCCAACATACACAATACTGATTTTATCAGGAAAATACTAACAAAGCCACAGTTTTATTCAACTTCTGATACTTGCTTTAAAAAAAAATACCCGGCCTCTTTCATGACTCAGTAAAAATGCTGTTCTTCTGCTTCATTTGGGGGACCAGTGGGGTTCACTGTTTCACCTGAGTGCACGTTTGAGTGCCTACTGTATTCAGGCTCCACCCGGCAGACAGGATGACCAGAGTGGGTCTCCAGATTCAGGAAGCTCAAGTCTAGGTGACAGCCCCGTGACCATAAGGGGGCTCTTGTGAGAGGACCACCAACTGTGCTGGGGATACTTGGAGGGGAAGCACTCCAGGAAGGCTTCCCAGAGGAGGGGGCTTCCTGTCCCAGAGGTCTGAGATCTCAAAGCCTCACCCAGTACTAGTTCATCTCTCCAGCCTCTCACATATTCCTAGAGAAAAAGCTAGCAGAGCAGGTCTGGTAGAACCCAGCTGTGCCCGGGAACCGACAAGATGCCCCAGGTAGAACCATTTGTGCCTTCCCTCTCTGCCAAAGGCCCCTTTGAGGTTGAGGTCCAAACCCACTGGGGACGGTCCACCGTCCAGTTGTATTGCAGACCAGAGCAACAGCTGGCAGCCCACGTGACAGATACAGAGTACAGATGTGTTTGAGTGAACCATGGAGTGCTTTCTTTGTATTGAATTGTCACAACATTTAAAACCCAGGAGATTTCATGTAAAACTCCAAATTTCCAGCTTCTCTTGAAAAATTCGGTGAGGCAGCCTCAAGACCGAATTCTCCTGGGACAGCCATCAGGGGGCGACGAGCTAGACGGCTGCGCACCCCAGCAGGCCTCCACCCCACCTGGGCCACCTCCGCGGCTTTCCCTTTGCCTGCCTGGCCTTCATCTGACACCCCGTCTAAACACCAGGCCAGGGCTCTTCCGTCCATCCTGGTAACAAATATGAATGGATCACTGGGCGCGTGCTGGGCCTTTCCAGGCACTGGGGTCCTGAGAGTGAACAATACACAAACTGTCCTGCCCTGTGGGGCTGCAGTCTCCTGGGGCAGTGGGGCAGGCAGGCAGGGCTGAGACAGACGATAAACATGGTAAATAAGTAACTTATTGAGCATATTAAAAGATGATGAGCATTACGATCAAACAGAGCAAGGGGAATCGGGGTACCGGACAAAGGGGGAGGGCTTTTAAACAGGGCAGGTCCCAAAAGCCCTCCCTGGGAAGGTGATATGGAAGTAAAGAGCTGGAGGAAGGGAGGGCAGAGTGATACGGGTGTCTGGGGGAAGAGGAATCCTGCAGGGAAAGTCAAGAAAAGTCAACGCTGAGCTGGGGGTGAGCCTGGGGTGTTGGAGGAGCAGTGAGGAGGCCCGTGGGGCTGGAGCAGGTGAGCGAGGCAGCAGGGGGCAAGGAAGTGGGAGAGGTGGTGGCTTGGCCACCTGTGCCCCTGGGGGACTTGAGCCATCTCTCTGAGCCATGGAGGATGCTCAGCAAGGAGGGACAGGATCCGATTCACGTTCTGAGTCCCTCTGGCTGTGTGTGCGAAGTGGACTGCAGGGACCAGGAAGCCCAGGGAGGAGGTGCCTGCGACTGTGCAAGTCAGAGAGGGCGGTGGCTGGACCCAGGTGGGGCAGTGGACAGAGTGAGAAGTGCTTTGACTCTGGAATCATTTTAAACGAAGCACCAGTGGGATTTCATGAGGATTACAGGGGAGGCGTCAGGATGAGGCCAAGTCTGTCCTGAGCACCCGGAAAAATGGGATTGCTGATAGCTAAGAAGGGAATCCACAGGGGGCAGGTGTGCAGGCAATCAGGAGCCCAAAGAGACTAGATCTTAAATGTTCTCAACACAATAAACGGAACGATAATTATTCATATTGCAATATATACATGTATCAACTCATTGTACACCTTAAATTTTTACACCATGTTATATGTCAATTACATCTCAATAAAAATAAATTTTAAGAAGAAAGAAATCAGGAGCCCGTTTCGGGGCATGATGAGTTTGAGACACCTACCAGACATCCCAGGAGGCAGCCCGTCTGGGGTGTGCAGTTCAGGGGCGAGGTCTGGGCTAGAGAGAGATTAGGAATGGTCAGTGTTGAGATGGTACTTCAAGCCCTAGGTCTGCACGGGATCAACCAGGGAGTGAGCATAGCCAGAGAAAGAGAGGACTCGGGGCCGCAGGACACAGACAGGCACATGCCCAGACCACCCTTCACCCGGGTAGCCCAGCCAGGACAGAGCCCCGTGCTCCTTGCTGGTGGGACCGCTGACCTCTCCCCTCTCTCCCAGGGCCAGTGCTCCCAGATGTGCCGCAACATCTTCATCGTGGAGTCTGTGTGTGTGGGCTGGTTCTCCCTCGAGTTCCTCCTGCGTCTCATCCAGGCGCCCAGCAAGTTTGCCTTCCTGCGGAGCCCGCTGACGCTGATTGACATGGTGGCCATCCTGCCCTACTACATCACCCTGCTGGTGGACGGCGCCGCCGCGGACCGCCGCAAGCCCGGCACAGGCAACAGCTACCTGGACAAGGTGGGGCTGGTGCTGCGCGTCCTGCGGGCGCTGCGTATCCTGTACGTCATGCGCCTGGCCCGCCACTCGCTGGGGCTGCAGACGCTGGGGCTCACGGCCCGCCGCTGCACCCGCGAGTTCGGCCTCCTGCTGCTCTTCCTCTGCGTGGCCATCGCCCTCTTTGCCCCCCTCCTCTACGTCATCGAGAACGAGATGGCCGACAGCCCCGAGTTCACCAGCATCCCCGCCTGCTACTGGTGGGCCGTCATCACCATGACAACTGTGGGCTACGGCGACATGGTACCCAGGAGCACGCCTGGCCAGGTGGTGGCGCTCAGCAGCATCCTCAGCGGCATCCTCCTCATGGCCTTCCCCGTGACCTCCATCTTCCACACCTTCTCCCGCTCCTACCTGGAGCTCAAGCAGGAGCAAGAAAGGGTGATGTTCCGGAGGACCCAGTTCCTCATCAAAACCAAGTCGCAGCTGAGCAGCATGTCCCACGACAGTGACATCTTGTTTGGAAGTGCCTCCTCAGACACCAGAGACAACAACTGAGCCCAGAGGACACACCCCGCCACCGCCACCGCCAGGACACCCCCAGCCCTACCCGCCCTCTGAGGCTTGAAGCTATCGCCATCACTGCAGAAGCCTTCAAAGGCACGTGCTGCTTCAGAGCGCAGCCCTGGCCTAGGAGTGACCGAGCCACGCCCCAGGGAGGATGTCCCAGCGTCCATCCGCAGGGGGTCCCTGGTCCTCAGAGTCCAGAAGTGAAGCCCAGCACACAGCCCTGTCGGTCCCCCCGCCCGCCCCAGCCCCCATGCCTGTTTCCCTAATAAGGAAATGGCTTGTTCTTTCCACCATGTAAATAACATGCCCAGCAAAGACTTGCTTTCTGGGGCTGCCTAGAGAAAAAATACCAACAGCAGCAGCTACACGTCTGTCCTCAGTGTGGATCACGTGCGATTAAAGAAAACCGGTGAAAAAGAGAGAAAAAGCCTTCCACGGAGCTCTCTTAAGAGAGGAAACGGCGCTTCCCAGCAAGGCCAGCCAGTGTGGGAACCAGAAGTGAAAGGGCCTGTTTCCTTGGGTCCTTCCTGCCTGGTGGGGTCCCCGTGGGGTTGGAGGAAAACAGGGCAGGTACCTTTGGGAAACTGCTGGTAAAGACTGCAGTCCCTCGCTCTTCTTTCTCTTTGATTCCTCCCACCTCCAGGCCTCTCTTTCCCTCCTTTTTCCTTCTCTCCCATCTGCTGTTCTCCTCGTTTGCACCTTAAGGCCTGTTTCTCAAACTTTTCCCCCAAGGCACCCCTAACAGCCTTGTAGACACCAAGTCAGCATTGCTGACTACAAAGGTGAAATCACTTCATTTTCTCTTTAAAAAAAATAGTGTGGATTTTTTTATTCTATGCCACATTTATTTTAATTTTTGAAAAAAAATGCTTCAGACTGTTTATCTGAATCTAAATGTAAACCTAGATGACATTAGGTTGATGCTTTGGGAAGGTGGACCACAGTTTCCTGGGCCATCTGAGAGCATAGTCTGAAGCCCCCAAAGGCCTCCCTGGGCCCCTCAAAGACCTACAGAGCACCCACCCGACCAGGAGCACCTCCCGATCTCATGCAGTGTGGATGGTGCCAGGTAGAGAGGGAGCCCCAGGGCAGCCCACCAGATTTACTTTGCTTGCAGAGTTCAGAGCCCCTCGGTGCCAGTCCGGAGAGGGGGCTTGGCACCCAGGTGGCGGTCACACGCCTGCCTTCCACCTCACAGATACCGCAGCATCGCTGGCTTCTCCACCCAAACACCTGCTGCCTTGGCCCCGGCTCCTCCCCTCGGCCAGCTGCGGAAAGCAAGCTCTAAAATAAATCTGGTCCCATCACTGTCCTGCCTAAACCCACAGCGGCATCCATCACGCTGAGAATAAAGCGCAAATGCCCGGCATTGCCTGGGCCTGCGGCCCTCTCCAGCCCCATTTCCCACGTGTCTCTCTTTCGCTCACTCCATCCGACTATGCTGGCCTCCACACTGCTCTTTAGAAGCACCCAGCCCATTTCCCGCCCCGGGCCTTCGCACATTCAGATCCCTCCGTCCTGCCGAGCACTGCAGAGCTGCCTCCTCCCATCACCTTCCTGACCACTTGCCTAGAGAATCCCCTCCAGCACGCGCGCTGCCCTCGCTGTCTCTCTCACCCAGCTTATCTTCTCCATCCACTTATCGGCTTCTGGAATTGCCTTGTTTATTTCTCTGCTCCTCACTTATGGTCTGTCTCCCGCCCAAGGAGGTCAGTGCTATCGTGGCAGGGATTCAGCGATAGAGCTCACGGCTGACTCCCAACAGCTAGCACAGGACCCGGCAGCCAGCAGGTACTCAACAGACATTTGTGGAATGAATGAAAGACTGAGGGGAAGCAAGAAAAAGGGCCAGAAGTAGAAAGGCTTTTGCTTTTAACACTGGATAGCGGGACGTCCGAGCACCTCTCCCTCTCCCTCTCCCTCCCTCTCCCTCTCTCTCCCCCTACCCAGTGGGGAGGCAGGGGCAGGGCTACCTCTGCACAGTGTACACGCAGTGATGCCGACTGGAAATATGCAAGTCACTAGGGCCTCGTTAAAGCCTCCCCCTGACACCTGCTTCCAGTGACTCACGCCTGAAAAGTAAGTGTTCCGACTAATTAGCTCTACCCTCTGGAGCCCGGTGGGTGTCACAGAGATCAGGCACTGCCGTCACCCGTAATAATACCTTAGATTTATGGAATGAGCTTTGCCCCCCTCCGAAGTGGCTAAGAGAGAACGGAAGACAATTGAAAACGCAGAACAGAGAGAAACGTGACACACAAAGAGCCTTTAAAACTCCAGGGAGGGGAAAGCAAATACCATCTGAGGTGGGGGGAGCCCAGAGCGGGCCACGCTGGGAGGGGAGTCACGCACCCACCACACTGAGGGCAGAGGAGGAGCTGGGTCACTGAAGGTCCAGGTTTCTGGCATCTTCTTGCCCAAATTCTCATCTGTGCTGGTGGCTGAGGTGGAGGCCCAGACGCAGGCGCCTCTCAAGACCTCCCTTGAGGGACAAAGGGGCTCGAGATACTGACCTTCACACCCACAGTGGTGCTTAAGATCCTTTGCCCTAATTAAGAATCCGGAGGCCTCAGGACACCTAACTAGCCACTTCTAGGACCATCATAGACTTGACTATAGTGGCTTTTCCACTCTTTTTTAGCAATATGAAATCTGATGAAGAAGCCCAGCTAAAAATTGGACTGAATAAGGGCTGTTCTGTTGGAAGCTGGGGGCACAATTCTTCTCCCGGTCCTAAGGGGACCTCCCTTTTGACCCCGGTTCAGACAGCTAACTCCATGCAGTGAAAATTACGGTGAGTGAAAATCACTGCTCTAGGGGAAACGGCAAAGCAGACCTTTCCCAAATTTGTCTTATTTTTTAGGTCACATGGACATCCCCCATCTACAGTTGAGCTCAGGGCTTCCCTAAGACTCACAATGGGGACTGGGAAAGGCTGATTTCACAGTACAGATTCTCAGCCCACCTCAGAGGAGGGCTGGGACCTCTCACCTCGGGCACAGAATTTAAGGGGGAGTCAAAAAAAAAAAAACACCTTAGTAATCAAGATAAATCATATTTCAATGCAATATTTTTAAAAACTCAAGACTAATGCTAAAAACCCATGATGAACAAAATAAAGACAGGATCTGCCTTTGCAACTGCATAACTCTGACCCACATACCTCTCTTTAGTTCCGGTCCTGACTGGACACCCCTGCCGTATCCTATAGGACAGTTCCAGCCAGCCAAGCCAGTCCCCCAGGAAGCACAGGTGGGAGCCTTTAGCACCTGGCACCGCAGCTGCTGGGCATGGGCACCCTTCCCACTGGAGGGGATCAGAATGGCCACCAACCCCACCTCCTACCCCAGTGAACATTTGAGAACCAGGCCCCTGCCCTCATGGGGCCCGCACAGTGGTGGGGAGAGAGAGAGAGATAGAGAAATGCAAATTGAAGAAAATAATTTCTGATGTTGGTGAGCACAGGGTGACCTGGCACACAGCGACGGGGGCCAGAGGAGAGGTGGAGAGCAGCCCCTGAAGAGAGTCAAGGAAGGACTTTCTGAGTAGGTGACATCGAAATGGGGACCAGGAGGAGGGGAAGGGGCAGCCATCCAAGCAGAGGGCACAGCCAGTGCAAAGCCCAGAGGTGGGGAAGCCCTGGACATCCCACCAGCTGTCGAGGGAGCCTGTGGGCACATGGCCCCACTGCGAGAATCCTTCCTCCTAGGGAGAAAACTCAGATCTGCAAAGTTGACCCTCTTTGAACAAACATTTCCAGAGACCTTACTCTGAGCCAGGCCCTCTCAGAGCAGCTGGGGACAAAACAATAAAACAACAGAACTGGACTCAGTCCCTGCCCCAGAGGTGCTTATTATTTAATGGAGAGAAAGACACGTGAATAGAAGATTTCTGCGCACGTGGGATGATGGGGGTGCAGGCGCAGGGAGCTGTACGAGCATGGAGAACGACATCAACTGGGAATTCCCTGGTGTTCCAGTGGTTAGGACTCGGTGCTTTCACCGCCAGGACCTGAGCTGGATCCCTGGTTGGGGAACTAAGATCCTGCAAGCTTCACAGCACAGCCAAAAAAGAAAAAGAAAAAAAGACATCAGCGAAAGGAAGCGTGATTTTCACTCAGATTTACATTTGCTAAAACGGCCTCACATACATTTTCCTCCAGAAAAAAAAAAAAAATAGTATTCCTCCTAACACTGGTTCTCCTATCTCTCCATCCAGTCCTGTTAACTTATATCAGGAATCTGGCCACTTAACCTCCTCCAGTGGTCCAGCCCCCATCCTCTCCCACGTGGATTGTTGCTGAAGCCTCCTGCTTGGTTTCCGTGCTCTCCTGCTTCCCCTCCCATCTGTTCTCTGCACAGCACCAGACGAACCCTGTTGAAACACAACTCTGATCATACTCATCCTCTGCACAGAGTGTCTCCCCCAACCTGGTGACATTCCATCCCACTCAGTCAAAGCCAGTGCCTCTCGCGGCCCCAGCTCCCTGACCTGGTGTCCTTGTCTCCCTCTCATCTCTCCCTTCAGCTACACCAAACTCTTTATTCAATGAACAGACCAAATACAGTCCCTCCTCAGGGCCTTTGCACTTGCTGTTTCCTCTGCCTGGAAGACTCTTCCCTAAGGTATATCCACGTGCTCCCTCTCTTTATTAGGGTCTCTGCTCAAATGTCACTTAAACAGAGAGCCCTTATCTGACCTCATCCCCACAGCCTGTATAAAAGACCACACTCCTGGCATGCCCCCAGTGTATTAACCATGGCTTTTCTTTTCTGTATTCTGATACTTTGACATCCGGGACCTTGCAGACCCTGCAAGGACTGCTCCTTCCAGGGACAGCCAGTTCCTAGAGATGGTAAACCACTCACCCGCAAGCGTGCTTTTCAAATACAAACCAACCAATCCGGATTCCATACCCTTAGCCACCTCCTTCCACCTCCCTTTTGGGGCTCTCACACACCAGGCCACTGTCCACATGCCCTCATCACCCCAGGGCCAGATCAGACAACCAAGCACAGCCCTATGCCCCAGGGCTCGCTGAAATTTTTCAAACTAGCCAATCCTAAGCCTGCTTACCCTGCCTCACCCACTCCTTCCCTCAAAAACCTCAGTAAAGTTCTTGCCCACAGTCACCCCCTCCCTCTGCCTCTGACCAGCCCTGTGCTTCCCCATGTGTCCCCCCACGATGTGGCATGCCCCCTTCTCTTGGGAACTATGAGTATAACAAACTGTCTTTTCAATGGCAATTGTCTCCTGATCTGTTGGCCTCGCCGTACCTGAATAATAATAAAATCTATATTTAAAACACCCAGCCCCTTAGCCTGCTTCATCCTTCTCTGAGAGCCTTATTATCACCCAATACCTTATATATTTGTTGCGCATGGGCTTTCTTTCTCCACTAGATGGTCAGCTCCATGAGGGCAGGGAGCTGCACAGCAGTATCCTCAGGCTACGACAGCACCTGGCACGTAGTAGGTGCTCAATAAATATTGCTGAATAAATGAATCTGTGGATCCCTTCTATACAGAGTCCTACAAATTACATACACATATCAACCGTATTTGTTCATACATGTGGTGGCATGACTCTCACTACAATCTATTCCTGTAAAAGGGCACCACAATTAAGCGGTCAAATAACCCACCCCCACCCCCAGGTCCCCGGATGATTTCTGCTTAGAAACCATCTCCACCATGTGAATTTATTTTATTTTATTTCTTTGGCCACTCTGCATGGCATGCAGGACCTTAGTTCCCCCAACCAGGGATCAAACCCATGCCCCCTGCATTGGGAGCGCGGAGTCTTAACCACTGGACCGCCAGGGAAGTCCCTCCACCGTGTGAATTTAGTCCTCCATCAACATCCATGTATTTTAAATTAAATGTATAAAAAGAGTGCTTCCCTGGTGGCGCAGTGGTTGAGAGTCCGCCTGCCGATGCAGGGGACACGGGATCGTGCCCCGGTCCGGGAAGATCCCACATGCCGCGGAGCGGCTGGGCCCGTGAGCCATGGCCGCTGAGCCTGCGCGTCTGGAGCCTCTGCTCCGCAACGGGAGAGGCCACAACACTGAGAGGCCCGCGTACCAAAAAAAAAATCATTAAGCAAATGTATAAAAAGATAACGTGGGAGTTTGTTTGAAAACATAAAACAAAGCCCGAAATATATATATATATATATATTTTTTGTGTGTGTGTGTGGTACGCGGGCCTCTCACTGTTGTGGCCTCTCCCGTTGCGGAGCACAGGCTCCAGATGCGCAGGCTCAGCGGCCATGGCTCACGGGCCCAGCCGCTCCGCGGCATGTGGGATCTTCCCGGACCGGGGCACGAACCCGTGTCCCCTGCATCGGCAGGCGGACTCTCAACCACTGCGCCACCAGGGAAGCCCCCGAAATATTTTTTTCATTTTCTTTTCTGAGAAGAACGTGCCATTTACCCAAATGACCTGGAAATGTCCAAATAAATAAATTTGTTTTAATAAATTTAAAGCCACCAACTAGCCTTGCCTTTAAAAATAGGGGGCAAAAAGAACCTAATAGGACTACGTCCCTAATAGCTGTCCAGCCCCCAGATGCTGTGTTGTCACAGCACAGATACATAATTAATAGTATACACAAGGTAATAGAGGTATGCTTTTGCCCGACTTTTTATAACATTTCAAGGGACTTTCGCACTTTTCTCATTTGCCTGCACAACGGCTGCTAATTACAAATGCACGTTCACACTTCATTCCAAAAGACTTGGCAGAACCACAATTTGGAGATCTTTTCGTTAGCAGAGAATGAATGTGGCGGAGCTGCATTTTTGTACGATTACTCAGGGATCTGTATTTCACCCCTGCCCTCCTCCTTGGCCAGTGTGGACGCCCTCTGCTGCGATGCACGGCTCTGGCCACTTGAGAAGGTGGACAACTGGCTTCCACTCTGCGCGGTCCGTCATCTGCTTCCATCACTGACTAGCTGGGTGGCCTTCACTAGTTACTTACCTTGCCTGAGCCTTGTTTCCTCATCTGGAAAATGGAGATAATGATAACACACCTTCCTTCCACCCTACAAGGGCTGTGAGGGGATGGCGAGAGGATTAAATGAGATAATGCAGTAAAGTGCCTGGCAAAAAGCAGATATTTAGCAATAGTTCTTCTCCTAAAGCCATTTTGTAAAAATCGAAACAGATATTCTATCAGGCAGGATTGCTATGTTTCTAAATAGCAGAAAATCCAACTCAAACTGGCTTAAGGGGGGTGGGAGGGAACGTGGTGGTGGAGGAAGGAATGTGGAGAGAGGACATTTATAAGCTTGCATCACTGAAGAGTCAAGGTCACAGCTCAGTGTCATGAGGAGTCTTGTTTCTCCCCATCTTACGATCCCCACCTTGTCGGCGTCACTCTCATGATCCCTGTGGTGAACGCTCCTGTTTCACCTGGCAGCTCAAGACTCTCCCTCCCTGGTGACAACATGGCTGCAGCAGCCCAGCCTCTCATCTTCTCAAGTTCAAGTCTAACAGGAAAGATCAAGGTATCTTTGGGATAGCTCCTGCCATAAGCCCTGAGATTCACTCTGACTGGGAGCCTACATCACCTGCACATCCCTGAGTCAATCAGTGAGGCCAAGAGGAGGCGGTGCTCTGATTGGCCAGGTCCTGGAGATGTGTTCCACCTCATGGAGTAAAAGTGAATGACGGGGGCTTCCCTGGTGGTGCAGTGGTTGGGAGTCCACCTGCCGATGCAGGGGACGCGGGTTCGTGCCCCGGTCCGGGAAGATCCCACATGCCGCGGAGCGGCTGGGCCCGTGAGCCATGGCCGCTGAGCCTGCGCGTCCGGAGCCTGTGCTCCGCAACGGGAGAGGCCGCAACAGTGAGAGGCCCGCGTACCGCAAAAAAAAAAAAAAAAAAAAAAAGTGAATGACGGATAAAAACAAGCAGAGCCAGCAGTGTCCCTCTAGCTCCCTCTACTGATAAAGCTTAACATTGCACTCACTTCAAACGGGAGATGCTGGAAAGGAACTCTCCATCGTGGCAGAGCAGGTATTGAAGGGTGAATTTGGAGCTCAGAAGCAATAATAAGTAATTGGCAAACAATCCAGGGCTGGAGCTATAGCGGCATCTTCTTGGCAGGAGCTGTGGTCACAGAAATGCACAGCTGCAACCTATAGTAAGGAGGGAACGGGTAATAAATAACAACACCTGTCTTCTACAAGTACCTCCCATTGTAAACCCAACCCAAAGCCAGAAGACAGGATGCCCAAGGGACGCAGTCCCTAACGGTCAGCTTCTCAGGGCAGAGAATAGGTCTGGGAGCCAACAGGGAATGCCCAGCTCAGCAGGCACAGTCGCTATCCCCATTTACAGCTAGGACAAGAAACTTGCCAAATTCACATAGCACCCAGCTTCACCGTGCTGAACTGCCCAGCCCTGGAGCCATTCTATGTAAGCAGCAGCAAGAGGAAGCAGGGGTGATGGCAGTGCTATAACAGAGACTCTTCAAAAAAGCATTCCTAGAAGCTCAAAGGTCAATGTCGTTCCTTCCAGCAATTGCAACAAACCTATGTCTACTTGCACAGGAGGACAAAGAAAAAAAAATACTGATTTCAATCTCTTTCCAACAGGCTGCCCAGCAAGAGTTGTCATTTTCCAGGGGACTGTCTCATTTGCACACTGACCCAGGCTGCTGTAGAGTGAAAAGTACAAGTGATAAAAGAAAAAGAGAGGGGGAGAGAAAGATGCAAAATGCAGCCCCACTGCACCCAAGCAGGAGGGACCCAATGATTGGAAAGCAAACCAAGTAGACAGTGCCTGTGGTGGGTGCTGCCTGCGAGAGGTGTGCATTGGATTTTAAACAAAAATATAGTCAGCAGCTAATTTTTCTGCTGTCTGGTTGGGGCCTGAGCAACCCATTAGAGAGGGGACTGGTTTGCATTTGCCTTGGGAGATAGATGCACTTTTTGGGTGATCGTAGCCTCTCTCTCCTAGTTGTGATCCAAAGTAGCTGGTTTACAGTGAGCCTGAGTGTGCTCTCAACCCTTGCTACTCAAACATGGACCTGTGCCCCCTGGATGCCTGTTAGAAATGCAGGTTCTCAGGCCCAATCCCAGACCTGTGGAATCAGAGTCTGCATTTCAACAAGAATCCAGGTGATTTGTATGCATGGTGAAGTTTGAGAAACACTGGTCTACACCTACACTTGGTGGGACCAGAATCCTGCAGAGACAAAGGTGAGGGGACGCTTAGCTTCCAGTAGGGCAACCAACCATCCCAGTTTGCCCAGGACTTTCCTGGCTTTAGAATTCAAAGCCCTGAGTAAACCAGGACACCTGATTACCTTAGCTGCTGCTCCAAACCACCTCTACCAGCTTGTGGAAGCCCAGATGCTTTTTAGAAGTCCCAAATAAAACACCCAGCTCCCCAGGGCCCTCAGGCTAACATCTAAGGGTGGTCTCAAGTCCTCCGCAGTCTGGCCCCAGCTCCGCTTCCCAGCCTCCTCTTCTTTCACTGCTCCAACCTCTCTTGAAAGCTCCAGGCACGTAGGGGTCTGCAACCAGGAACACGGGCATGCAGGCAGAGGGAGAGGGGGCCAGGCACAGGCAAGTGGCAGCTGATGGCATAAGAGTTCATGCCCAAACCCTCCAAGTTCTCTTGACCCCAGACTTTCGCACGTGCAGAGTCCCCTCTGTCTGGAATGCTCTTCCCACCTGCCTTCTCACTCCCTATCCCCACCCCCCAGCAACCCCACTGTGAGCGGCTGTGCCTCTCTTCACCTCCAGCGCTGCATCCCGGTGCCTACCTTGACCCCTGCTCTGTACACATTTGCAAAGAGACACAGCCAATCCAGTGAGGCGACAGTGTGTAACCGGGATTCATCACACAAGCCGGCCTAAGATTCTTAAGCAATCCAGAGGTTCTCAGCCCTGCTCACACTAGAATCTTCTGGGGCTTTGAAAAATTATAGATACCTGGACTCAATGCCAGAGATTCTGGTCAAGAACCATTCAGATGAACCTGCAAGACATTCTCCCCCTCATCTCTATCCCAAAAATCTCAGAGAACTGGGCAGGGGTGGGAAACTCAAATGTAAAACTGAAGAGCCCGGACTGGCAGCCTGCATGTGTGAATTAGGAACAGGATCAGGCAATAGAGGGTGGCAGGGCTTGGAGAGTACACAAGCCACTCAAAAGATAGGTACATTCAATGGATGACACTACAGGTGGTTAAGAGGGAACAACTTCCCCTTTCTGAGCCTCAGTTTCCACCTCTGTAAAATGGGTATGCTAATGATACTACCTCTCTCATAGGGTTGTGAAGATAGAATAAGTTACTGCATGTAAAGTGCTTAGAATATTGCTTGGCCCATAGTAAGTGTTCAATTAGCATTGCTGTAATTACTATTATCTGCCAACCACAGCTCATAGCCTGTGCGCTGCCAGAAGTTTGCATCCCCTGGGCTGCCTGGTCTATAGCTAGGGTTTGTAGTGAACTAGTTTTTGGTTTGGTTTGGTTTGGTTTTTGTCTTCTGAACTTCCTTCCAGCTTTGAGGAATCCCCAACTTTATGGTGCAGAGCCAGCCTCCCACTATTAGACTCGCTTTCCCAGCCTCCCTTGCAGCCAGGGCACAGGCACGTGACCTGGGATCCACCAATCAGATGCAGCTGCCAGCGAAGGTCAGGAAGAGGCAGGGACTGCTCAGACTTCTTCTTGGTGCCTGCTCTGCGCCTGGGCTCTGTCTTTGGAGAATCCTTCTAAACAGGTTCACCCGTTAACACCAACACTTCCCTTTGTAGGAAGAGCCTCATTCAAATCCAGGCTCCAACTCTCCAGGTAGGTGACCTTGACCAAGTTACCTGTCTGAGCCTCCGTATCCTCCTCCACAAAAAACCCAAACCTCAATAAGCTGTTTTGAAAGTTAAATAAGACAGGACATGGAGAGCACAGCACTAAAACAGCGACCATGGGTGCCTGCTCAGAACAATAGTTTTCAATGTATAAAATAAAATGTATAGGATTGCAACGGAAGCCTATCATACTGAAACACAGCTATTAAATATATATATAGGGGCTTCCCTGGTGGCGCAGTGGTTGAGTGTCCGCCTGACGATGCAAGGGACACGGGTTTGTGGTCCGGTGCGGGAGGATCCCACGTGCCGCGGAGCGGCTGGGCCCATGAGCCATGGCCGCTGAGCATGCGTGTCCGGAGCCTGTTTTTTTTTTTTTTTTTTGCGGTACGCGGGCCTCTCACTGTCGTGGCCTCTCCCGTTGCGGAGCACAGGCTCCGGACACGCAGGCTCAGCGGCCATGGCTCACGGGTCCAGCCGCTCCACGGCATGTGGGACTCTTGCGGACCAGGGCACAAACCCATGTCCCCTGCATCGGCAGGCGGACTCTCAACCACTGCGCCACCAGGGAAGCCCTATTAAATATTTTTTAAATGAATAGGTAGTTCAGTAGTAAATGAACTTCTTTGTTATCCATGAATTAATAAGATATAGCAGTGGTTCTAATAATTACCATAATTTGGAGACACTGAGGAACATAAACAATATTTCAAGATACCTGCAGCAAGTGTAATGTAATATGAAAATATCTGGAATTTTCTCTATGATAGATGTAGGGGATAGATCTAGGAAAAAAGCTTTTTCCTTTACCCTTCTAGGTTCTCAGCTGGGCTCTGCAACAAAAGATAAACAGGAGAAAAGCATAGAAATTGATTTAATAAAAGTTTTATGTGACATTTCCTCATAAGGACGTGAAGACCCAAAGAAGTGACCAGGCCTTAGTGCTTATATACTAGGTTAAAGAAAGAGTAGCAGTTATGGAAAAAATAACTAAAATTATGGGGAGACTAAAGGAAGATAAGGACTTCCCTGGTGGCCCAGTGGTTAAGAATCCACCTGCCAATGCAGGGGACACGGGTTTGATCCCTGGCCCGGGAAGATCCCACATGCCGCGGAGCAACTAAGCCCGTGCGCCACAACTACTGAGCCTGCGCTCTAGAGCCCACGAGCCACAACTACTGAAGCCCGCGTGCCACAACTACTGAAGCCCGCGTACCTAGAGCCCACACTCCGCAACAAGAGAAGTTACCACAATGAGAAGCCCGCTCACCGCAACGAAGAGTAGCCCCGCTCGACGCAACTAGAGGAAGCCTGCGCACAGCAACAAAGACCCAACACAGCCAAAAATAAAAGTAACTAAAATAAAAACATAAAGGAAGGTGAAATATTTTCACAAGGTCTGTTTGTACAGATTTTTCTCGGCCTCCTCATCTTTGGTGATAGGACTGTTTCTTTCCTCCTGGTCCAGGGAGGGCCTCTTTCACCTGGGAGTTTATCCCCTGCTTTCAGGAAGAAAAGGAGAGGCCAGAGAGCCCTCTTTGCATCTGCTGCTTTTCAAGCCCAACATTATCAATGTGCCAAAGCAGCGCAGTTGGAGGTGGCACGTCTTGAACTCCTCTGCAGGTCCTGAACTCCATCCTAGGTCACGGGACATGGCTAATACTACAGAGGTTTGCTGCTACATTCGTGGTGGGAGGAAATACTAAACTTCAGTTAGAGGTTAGTGAAATAAAGATGGATATTTTTTTCTCCCATCTGAATGCTAACTCTACACCCTCAGTAAAAAACAACGCTTGACCCAACACAAAGAAACACTTAACAATTAGCTAACTGCTCAGCATCAATTAGTGGCCTCTCCACCTCCCCTGATGTGTAGCTGACCTGAGTGAGTTAAAAAATGTCAGCTCGGCCATATATGAGGATTTGGCCAAGTTCCTTAAGACCTCTGTGCCTGTTTTACTCAAACTTAATGAACCCGCAGTGTGCAAAGCAAGGTCCAAGGCCCTATAGCACCAGGCTCATCTGGGAGCCTGTAGAAAGGCAGACTCTCAGGCCCCACCACCCAGACCCACTGCATCAGAGGCTGCATTTTAATGAGCTCGCCAGGGGACTGGTGTGCACGGTAAACTTTGAAACGCACTGTCTAAACTTCATGGCTGTGCAATCAGGATGAAAGAAGCTCAGGCCTGGGGAGAACTTAGAACCAAGCCTGATTAGCAGCAGAAAGGAGGAGGGAGGAGGGAGGAAAAGGTTTGCAAGCAAATAAGCTTGAGGTTCCTTGGCCCATAACAAGTGCTACGTAAACCCTTATTAATTTCCTCCTTTGGAGCTCCCATGTCCTCAGACGTATTAATCTACCAGAAGCTGGCATTCGTGTACTCCTGAGCTACACTGTGGGAGTAATTAGTTCAACCTGAACGGCAACCATCTATTATAGACGCTACGAAGTGCTGTTTCTTGTCCTTCAGCCCCACCTATTGGTCTTTCTGAGAACTACAACCTGGAGTCAAGACCGCTCTTCCCACTGACCCTGCTTGTGAAGGTTCAGGTCTGTAAAGTTCCATAAAGGAGGTAAGAACCCTAAAATACCTGTGCATCCGGAAGAAGTTCTCTCCTAGGCTCTCCTTTATTCTCCATGTTCTTCTAGACCCTTCCATGCCGGCAGGGGGAAATCATTCAAGTGGTCTCTAACATCTGTTCCATGTCATGTAGACGTTTGATGGGCTCTCTTCACAATAGTTTCATGGTTTCAACCTTAGATTAGAAATCAGTCCTAAAACTTGGATAATGTAAGCATGAGAAAAATACAATCTCTTCCCATATCTTTACATGTCTGGCTACTTCTCTTTCTTTAGTCCTCAAACTCAAGTGCCACCCCGTCTATAGTTTTGCCTTGGCCATCCTTTTCTAAGAAGGTATCACCCACCTGCCCACCTAGAACCTCCTTATCACATCACAAGGATTGAATCCCCTCATAGATAAAATTAGTTATCACCTATGTATGTTCTTCCTGATCACCTGTTGATCCAAGCATAAGGTAAGCATCCTTCTATTTTGGTCTAATTTGACCCTCACTATCATTTTCGGGGACTAGTGTTGTTACCGAGTCCAAGCTCGTACTGCTCACCACATGACAGGCCAATAAATCACGAGATGAGTTGCTGGGGCAGGGAATAGCAACTTTATTTGGAAAGTCAGCAGACCAAGAAGATGGTAGACTAGTGTCTCAAAGAACCATCTTCCCGGAGCTAGAATTCATTTAGGCTTCTTTCATACTAAAAGGGGAGGGGGTAAAGTCCTGGTTCCAGCCAGACTCTGAATGGGATGTGTTCATTTCTTCCTTCCTGAAGCCATTCACAGGTGGGCCTGGTCAGTATGTTTCCTGTGAGCGAAACAAAAGTATTTTAGTTTAACACTTGTTACCTGGGAGGCAGGGTTCCCAGAGATGGGCCATTATGGATAATTTAAGTTTATAGGCAACATCCCTTTAGTGATTAACTTGTAACAGAATACAAAGTGTTTTCCCAATGACAGTGTTACTTTTATAAATACACTTTTTAATGTAGAGGCAGTACTTTTTCATGGAAAATTGAGATCTTTGTCCCAGCAATTCAACTTCTAGAAATTTATTTTACAGAAATAAATAAGTATATGTACCTAGATGTTCACTGAAGCAGTTTATAGTAGAAGAAAAGACTGGGAACCAGTTAGGGGTCCTTATCCCAGGGTCCACAGACTCCCAGAGTGTCCATGGACAGATATGTTTTTCCATGTAATTGGTTTCTCTTGTGTCCCCATGTATCTTACTTTATGCTCTTAAAAACATTTTTTTCTGAGATGTCCTTTAGTTTCACCAGCCTGTCAAAGGGAACTATGGTGGAACCAAGTGGGACCCTGTGGGGCTCTCCTGGGCACATTTCTTTTCAGGTCCCCCATTTCTTATTTTCAGGTAAAGGCTTCAGCCTCCTAGGCCTTCCCGGAGTACCAAAGGGCAGATTCAAACATTTACAGATCAGGGAAGTAGGAGAATGCAGAAACAAAGGCGGAGCAATCAAGAAATGATAGTGCAGGGCTTCCCGGGTGGCGCAGTGGTTGAGAGGCCGCCTGCCGATGCAAGGGACGCGGGTTCGTGCCCCGGTCCGGGAGGATCCCACATGGGTCCGTGAGCCATGGCCGCTGAGCCTGTGCGTCCGGAGCCTGTGCTCCGCAACGGGAGAGGCCACAACAGTGCGAGGCCCGCGGACCGCAAAAAGAAAGAAAGAAAGAAAGAAATGATAGTGCAACGATTAAAGTAGGATCCTGGTTCCTCCTCAACGGATACACATAACAATATCTTTGAGTTCTGCTGGAACTAAGGCCCCCACCCAGGTGGAGGATGGTAACATCAGGCTGAGCACAAGATTCCTGGAACACCACCCTGTTACCTCACCACCAACCAGTCAGGAGAAAGTCACACATCCTGCAGCCTTCATCCCAAATTTTGCCTATAAAAACTTCTCCCCCAAAAGCCGCTGGGGAGTTCAGGGTTTTTGAGCGTGAGTCACCCATTCTCTTTGCTTGGCCCCGCAGTAAAACCTTCTCTGCTCCCAACTCCAATATTTCGACTTGTTTGGCCTCACTATGTGTCAGGCACACGAAGTTGTATTCAGTAACAATGGCACAAAAAAAGTTGAAGAGCCCCTTCATCCAAAGAGACTGGTTGATTTGATTGGGGTACATGCATAGCGTGGAATAGTCATTGAGCTATTTAAAAGAAGTAGGTTATCTACATGTACTGAGCTAGAACAATCTTAAAAGGACATTGTTAACGGTGTGGAATGGTGTGTATTATGGTCACATTTATATTTAAGAGAAGGGTATCTTTACATCTGTGGTTGTGCACACACATACCATCTCGGGAAGGAGACACAGGATGCTGATAACCATGGCTGCTCTGGGCAAGGGAACTGGGGGTCTGAGAGTTGGGGGTGGGAATAATAGTTCCTTTTTACTCTTTATCTTTTTGAATTGTTTGGGATTTTTTAAACATTGCAAACATCTCTTTTTTAAAAAGTTCAATTTGCAAAGTTTAAATAAATCTCAGGCTTAATCCTTGAAGCCAAAACACTTAATAGAGTCTCGTGACATTTGTTGGGAAGAGATTAAATACGTGATAAAATGACTACATACTTAAACTTAAAAAAAAAAAAAAAAACACATTACTAGGTCAAGTACATGGTCCACCCTGCTCAGAATCCTCTCCCAGAAAAGGGCCCTTGGGGTGACACCAGTGGAGCATGGCTGTCACAAAGTGGATGGAGAGGTCCCCAATCTCTGTGTTCTCCCACAGATACCATGCTGTGGAGTATCCCACACACACCCTTTTTCCTTTGAACCTTTGTATTCTGTTGGAGAATATATAAGCAGCTGGACCTTGAATAAGAAAAAAAATTTATTCTACTTTTTAAAAAAATAAATGTATTTATTTATGTCTGCGTTGGCTCTTCATTGCTGCACGTGGGCTTTCTCTAGTTGCGGTGAACAGTGGCTACTCTTCGTTGCAGTTCATGGGCTTCTCGTTGCGGTGGCTTCTCTTGTTGCAGAGCACAGGCTCTAGGCACATGGTCTTCAGTAGCTGTGGCCCGTGAGCTCAGAAGCTGTGGCACACAGGCTTAGTTGCTCCAAGGCATGTGGGATCTTCCAGGACCAGGGCTCGAACACGTGTCCCCTGCATTGGCAGGCGGATTCTTAACCACTGCACCACCAGGGAAGTCCCTTAATTTTTTTTTTTTTTTTTTTTTAAGAAAACAGAAATGGTTGTGCACAACATTTATTGTTTTTGCATTTGCTGCCAGGAATGTTTGCCATGACTTTGGGGCCAAGTTGTAGATAGTGATCTGTGAATCTCGAAGCATGATGGTGTCCACTCTTCCTGAGTCCGTACCTGGATTCAGTCTCCACTTGGCTTGTTTGGATTGGTTTAAGCTGTAAACTGATTCAAACCTTTCTACACAAGCTGTGTATACATTTCAAACACAAACCATCTATCACCCTGGTGGTGAAATCTGACAAGAACATTATAAAGTGGTTTATAGCACTTACTGATTTTAACTTGGCTAATGTCCCAAACTAGTTAGGAGATAAGGCAGTACTCAGCAAACTTCTGTTATTTGCCTACCATTGTCACAGTTTTTGTTGCATGTATTACTATTGTTTATAATCAATATTTTTCTTTAAATCTATTTCTCTTTTTTTTGAATTTTGTTTTATTTATTTTTTATACAGCAGGTTCTCATTACTTATCTATTTTATACATATTAGTGTATACATGTCAATCCCAATCTCCCAATTCATCCAACCACCACCACCACCCCCTCCACTTTCCCCCCTTGGTGTCCATATGTTTGTTCTCTACATCTGTGTCTCTATTTCTGCCCTGCAAACCAGTTCATCTGTACCATTTTTCTAGGTTCCACATATATGTGTTAATACATGATATTTGTTTTCCTCTTTCTGATTTACTTCACTCTGTATGACAGTCTCTAGATTCATCCACATCTCTACAAATGACCCAATTTCGTTCCTTTTTATGGCTGAGTAATATTCCATTGTATATATGTACCACATCTTCTTTATCCATTCGTCTGTCGATGGGCATTTAGGTTGCTTCCAGGACCTGGCTATTGTAAATACTGCTGCAGTGAACATTGGAGTGCATGTGTCTTTTTTTTTTTTTTTTTTTTTTGCGTTACGCGGGCCTCTCACTGTTGTGGCCTCTCCCGCTGCGGAGCACAGGCTCTGGACGCACAGGCTCAGCGGCCATGGCTCACGGGCCCAGCCGCTCCGCGGCATGTGGGATCTTCCCGGACGTGGGCACGAACCCGTATCCCCTGTATCGGCAGGCGGACTCCCAACCACTGCGCCACCAGGGAAGCCCCTGTCTTTTTGAATTATGGTTTTCTCTGGGTATATGCCCAGTAGTGGGATTCCTGGGTCACCTGCTAATTCTATTTTTAGTTTTTTAAGGACCCTCCATAATGTTCTCTGCAGTGCCTGTATCAATTTACATTCCCACCAACAGTGAAAGAGGGTTCCCTTTTATCCACACCCTCTCCAGCATTTGTTGTTTGTAGATTTTCTGATGATGCCCATTCTAACTAGTGTGAGGTGATACCTCATTGTAGTTTTGATTTGCATTTCTCTAATAATTAGTGATGTTGAGCAGCTTTTCATGTGCTTCTTGGCCATCTGTATGTCTTCTTTGGAGAAATGTCTATTTAGGTCTTCTGCCCATTTTTGGATTGGGTTGTTTGTTTTTTTAATATTGAGCTGCATGAGATTAATTATTTTGGAGATTAATCCTTTGTCCATTGATTTTCTCCCATTCTGAGGGTTGTATTTTCATTTTGTTTGTAGTTTCCTTTGCTTTGCAAAAGCTTTTAAGTTTCATTAGGTCCCATTTGTTTATTTTTGTTTTTATTTCCATTACTGTAGGAAGTGGATCAAAAAAGATTGCTGTGATTTATGTCAAAGAGTGTTCTTCCTATGTTTTCCTCTAAGAGTTTTACAGTGTCCAGTCTTACATTTAGGTCTCCAATCCATTGTGAGTATATTTTTGTGTATGGTGTTAGGGAGTGTTCTAATTTCATTCTTTTACATGTAGCTGTCCAGTTTTACCAGCACCACTTATTGAAGAGACTGTCTTTTCTCCATTGTATATCCTTGCCTCCCTTGTCATTGATTAGACCATAGGTGCGTGGGTTTATCTCTGGGCTTTCTAACCTGTTCCATTGATCTATATTTCTCTTTTTGTGCCAGTACCATATTGTCTTGATTACTGTAGCTTTGTAGTATAGTCTGAAGTCAGGGAGTCTGATTCCTCCAGCTCCGTTTTTTCCCCTCAAGACTGCTTTGGCTATTTGGGGTCTTTTGTGTCTCCATACAAATTTTAAGATTTTTAATTCTAGTTCTGTAAAAAATGCCACTGGTAATTTGATAGGGATTGCATTGAATCTGTAGATTGCTTTGGGTAGTATAGTCATTTTTACAATATTGATTCTTCCAATCCAAGAACATGGTATATCTCTCCATCTGTTTGTGTCACCTTTGATTTCTTTCATCAATGTCTTATAGTTTTCTGAGTACAGGTCTTTTACCTCCTTAGGTAGATTTATTCCTAGGTATTTTATTCTTTTTGTTGTAGTGGTGAATGGAATTGTTTCTGTAATTTCTCTTTCTGATCTTTCATTGCTAGTGTATAGGAATGCAAGAGATTTCTGTGCATTAGTTTTGTATCATTCAACTCTACCAAATTCATTGATTAGCTCTAGTAGTTTTCTGGTGGCATCTTTAGGATTCTCTATGTATACTATCATGTCACCTGTAAACAGTGACAGTTTTACTTCTTCTTTTCCAATTTGTATTCCTTTTATTTCTTTTTCTTCTCTGATTGCCGTGGCTAGGACTTCCAAAACTATGTTGAATGATAGTGGTGAGAGTGGACATCTTTGTCTTATTCCTGATCTTAGAGGAAATGCTTTCAGTTTTTCACCATTGAAAATGATGTTTGCTGTGGGTTTGTTGTATATGGCCTTTATTATGTTGAGGTAGGTTCCCTCTATGCCCACTTTCTGGAGAGTTTTTATCATAAATGCATGTTCAATTTTGTCAAAAGCTTTTTCTGCATCTATTGAGATGATCATGTGGTTTTTATTCTTCAATTTGTTAATGTGGTGTATCACATTGATTGATTTGTGTATATTGAAGAATCCTTGCATCCCTGGGATAAGTCCCACTTGATCATGGTGTATGATCCTTTTAATGTGTTGTTGGATTCTGTTTGCTAGTATTTTGTTGAGGATTTTTTCATCTATATTCATCAGTGATATTGGTCTGTAATTTTCTTTTTTCGTAGTATCTTTGTCTGGTTTTGGTATCAGGGTGATGGTGGCCTCATAGAATGAGTTTGGGAGTGTTCCTTCCTCTGCAGTTTTTTGGAAGAGTTTGAGAAGGATGGGTGTTAGCTCTTCTCTAAATGTTTGATAGAATTCACGTGTGAAGCCCTCTGGTCCTGGACTTTTGTTTGTTGGAAGATTTTTAATCACAGTTTCAATTTCATTACTTGTGATTGGTCTGTTCATATTTTCTATTTCTTCCTGGTTCAGTCTTGGAAGATTATACCTTTCTAAGAATTTGTCCATTTCTTCCAGGTTGTCCATTTTATTGGCATAGAGTTGCTTATAGTAGTCTCTTAGGATGCTTTGTATTTCTGCCGTGTCTGTTGTAACTTCTCCTTTTTCATTTTTAATTTCATTGATTTGAGTCCTCTCCCTTTTTTTCTTGATGACTAATGGTTTATCAATTTTGTTTATCTTCTCAAAGAACCAGCTTTTAGTTTTATTGATCTTTGCTATTGTTTTCTTTGTTTCTATTTCATTTATTTCTGCTCTGATCTTTATGATTTCTTTCCTTCTACTAACTTTGGGTTTTGTTTGTTCTTCTTTCTCTAGTTCCTTTAGGTGTAAGATTAGATTGTTTATTTGAGATTTTTCTTGTTTCTTGAGGTAGGCTTGTATTGCTGTAAACTTCCCTCTTAGAACTGCTTTTGCTGCATCCCATAGGTTTTGGATCGTTGTGTTTTCTTTGTAATTTGTCTCTAGGTACTTTTTGAATTTCCTCTTTGATTTCTTCAGTGACCTGTTGGTAATTTAGTAACGTATTGTTTAGCCTCCATGTGTTTGTGTTTTTTACATTTTTTTCCCTGTAATTGATTTCTAATCTCATAGCGTTTTCTTCAGAAAAGATGCTTGATATGATTTCAATTTTCTTAAATTTACCAAGGCTTGATTTGTGACCCAAGATGTGTTCTATCCTGGAGAATGTTCCGTGCGCATTTGAGAAGAAGGTGTAATCTGCTATTTTGGGATGGAATGTCCTATAAATATCAATTAAATCTATCTGGTCTATTGTGTCATTTAAAGCTTGTGTTTCCTTATTAATTTTCTCTCTGGATGATCTGTCCTTTGGTGTAAGTGAGGTGTTAAAATCCCCCACTATTATTGTGTTACTGTCAGTTTCCTCTTTTATAGCTGTTAGCAGTTGCCTTATGTATTGAGGTGATCTTCTGTTGGGTGCATATATATTTATAATTATTATATCTTCTTTTGGATTGATCCCTTGATCATTATACAGTGTCCTTCCTTGTCTCTTGTAACATTCTTTATTTTAAAGTCTATTTTATCTGATATGAGTATTGCTACTCCAGCTTTCTTTTGATTTCCATTTGCATGGAATATATTTTTCCATCCCCTCACTTTCAGTCTGTATGTGTCCCTAGGTCTGAAGTGGGTCTCTTGTAGACAGCATATATATAGGTCTTGTTTTTGTATCCATTCAGCGAGCCTATGACTTTTGGTTGGAGCATTTAATCCATTCACATTTAAGGTAATTATCGATATGTGTGTTCCTATTACCATTTTCTTAATTGTTATGGGTTTGTTTTTGTAGGTCCTTTTCTTCTCTTGTGTTTCCCACTTAGAGAAGTTCCTTTAGCATTTGTTGTAGAGCTGGTTTGGTGGTGCTGAATTTTCTTAGCTTTTGCTTGTCTGTAAAGCTTTTGATTTCTCCGTTGAATCTGAATGAGATCCTTGCCTGGTAGAGTAATCTTGGTTGTAGATTCTTCCCTTTCATCACTTTAAATATATTGTGCCACTCCCTTCTGGCTTGTAGAGTTTCTGCTGAGAAATCAGCTGTTAACCTTATGGGAGTTCCCTTGTATGTTATTTGTCATTTTTCCCTTGTTGCTTTCAATAATTTTTCTTTGTCTTTAATTTTTGTCAACTTGATTACTATGTGTCTCAGTGTGTTTCCCCTTTGGTTTATCCTGCCTGGGATTCTCTGTGCTTCCTGGACTTGGGTGGCTATTTCCTTTCCCATGTTAGGGAAGTTTTCCACTATAATCTTGTCAAATATTTTCTCGGGTCCTTTCTCTCTATCTTCTCCTTCTGGGTCCCCTATAATGCGAATGTTGTTGCATTTAATGTTGTCCCAGAGGTCTCTTAGGCTGTCCTCATTTCTTTTCATTCTTTTTTCTTTATTCTGTTTCACGGCCGTGAATTCCATCATTCTGTGTTCCAGGTCACTTATCCATTCTGCTGCCTCAGTTATTCTGCTATTGATTCCTTCTAGTGTATTTTTCATTCCAGTTATTGTATTGTTCATCTCTGTTTCTTTGTTCTTTAATTCTTCTAGGTGTTTCTCCTTTAATTCTTCTAGGTGTTTGTTCTTTAATTCTTCTAGGGCTTTGTTAAACATTTCTTGCATCTTCTTGATCTTTGCCTCCATTCTTTTTCCGAGGTCCTGGATCATCTTCACTATCATTATTCTGAATTCTTTTTTGGAAGGTTGTCTATCTCCACTTCATTTAGTTGTTTTCTGGGGTTTTATCTTGTTCCTTCATCTGGTACAAAGTCCTTTGCCTTTTCGTTTTGTCTATTTTTCTGCAAATGTGATTTTCTTTCCACAGACTGCAGAATTGTAGTTCTTCTTGCTTCTGCTGTCTGCCCTCTGGTGGATGAAGATATCTAAGAGGCTTGTGCAAGCTTCCTGATAGGAGGGACTGGTGGTGGGTAGAGCTGGGTGTTGCTCTGGTGGGCAGAGCTCAGTAAAGCTTTAATCCACTTGTCTGCTGATGGGTGGGGCTGGGTTCCCTCCCTGTTGGTTCTTTGGCCTGAGGCGACCCAGCACTGGAGTCTACCCAGCTCTTTGGTGGGGCTAATGGCATGGCAGACTCTGGGAGGGCTCATGCCAAGGAGTACTTCCCAGAACTTCTGCTGCCAGTGTCCTTGTCCTCACGGTGAGACACAGCCACCCACTGCCTCTGCAGGAGACCCTCCAACACTAGCAGGTAGGTCTGGTTCAGTCTCCCCTGGGGTCACTGCTCCTTCCCCTGGGTCCCGATGCGCACACTACTTTGTGTGTGCCCTCCAAGAGTGGAGTCTCTGTTTCCCCCAGTCCTGTCAAAGTCCTACAATCAAATCCCGCTAGGCTTTGAAGTCTGATTCTCTAGGAATTCCTCCTCCCGTTGCCGGACCCCCAGGTTGGGAAGCCTGACGTGGGGCTCAGAACCTTCACTCCAGTGGGTGGACTTCTGTGGTATAAGTGTTCTCCAGTTTGTGAGTCACCCACCCAGCAGTTATGGGATTTGATTTTATCGTGATTGCACCCCTCCTGCCATCTCATTGCAGCTTCTCCTTTGTCTTTGGATGTGGGGTATCTTTTTTGGTGAGTTCCAGTGTCTTCCTGTCGATGATTGTCCAGCAGTTAGTTGTGATTCTGGTGCTCTCACAAGAGGGAGTGAACGCACGTCCTTCTACTCTGCCACCTTGAACCAATCTCCAAAGTCCCTTAATTTTTAATTGTTGTTTTAAAAAGCCACATACCATAAAATTTACCACCTGAACTGTTTTTATATGCACGGTTCATTAGTATTAAGTATATTTTTGTGCAACAGACCTTCAGAACTTGCAAAACTGAAACTCTATACCCATCGAACAACAGCTCCCCATTTGCCCTCCCCCTAGCCCCTGGTAACCACATTCAACCTTCTGTTCCTATGATTTTATCTACTCAAGGTACCTTATATAAGCCTTGAAGCCACTGGCCACAGTGGGATCCAGAGCAAGTCAGGTAACCTCTGCCTCTTTTTCTTCATCTGTGAAGCAGGGATGACAAAAGGACTCACCTCACAAGCTTGTGTGAATTAAATGAAGCCCTATTAATAAAGCTGTTTGAACAATGCCTGGCTCACAGGAAGTACTATATAAAGGATGGCTATAGTTATGATGGTTGGGACATATTTATTTTCATGTATATTAGGGAAAAGATTAAACCAGTACAGCAAACCTATGACTTCGTGAATAGAATTGCTTAAAATTCGACTAAAATATGTTCTGAATTTTTAAAAGTTGATTTAAAGAATGTTCCATTTTTTTAAAAGTACAAGTGTACAAAATGACAAGCTTTTTCAAAGCAAACTAGTGCCCCCTCCTGGTACTGGGGCAGCAGCGCCGGGCTGATCCTCTGAGAAGCAGAAAATGAGAGAGACGGACCATGTCAGCTCCGTAGCTCACCTTCGTCAGAGACTGTTGTTCACTGGTAATCAAGGGCTCGATGTGGCCCAGGTGAAGGTAACCCATGCTCAGCCAGCCACCCTGCACCCACTCCAGGATCCGTCTCTGGTTCCCCAGTATGGCACTGCTCTGGACAGCCTGATTTTCTCCCGGGAATGTCTGCAGGCTTGAGGAAGCCCAGGGAACGCTCACCAGAGGTCTTTCCACTCCAGCAGGGGTCTAGGCCCCACCAGACACATCAGAAGGGAGGACTCACCTTTCTTGCCCTTGTGATCTTTATACGTCATGGCAGTTAGCACTTGGTAGGTCCATAGAACACAACCCAAATTTCTCACTGTACCTTCCCAGTGCCTACGTCCTCTGACCCTGACCTTACACTGTCTCCTCCCCTCACCCCCTCCCACCTCCAGCCACACCAGCCTCTGTCCTCAAATGCACAGAGCTTTCTCCCACCTTAGAGCCTTTACCCCTGCTGGTTCCCCCACCCAGATTTTCACATGGCTCTTTCCCCACCTGCAGGTCTCTGCCTGCTGCCATCTCCTCCTGGCTGTCCTGCTGACGCTGGCCCCCAACTCTCTCTGCCACTATCCTGTTTTATTCCCTCCATGACGTTCCCAATAGAGAAAGTATTGTCCTTCTCTCCTCACCTGTTTGTCATCTGCATCTTTCGCCAACTGTGAGCTCCTTGAAAACGGGTACCTGTCTGTCTGGCTCACTAAACATCTCCAGCCTCTACTCAGTGTTCAATGAATATTTGTTGAATGAATAAATGGTATCCTCACTTCACACACAAGGAAATTCCAAGAGTAGGAGTGACTTGCCAGACAGTTAGAGGTGTCCCCGAAGGTCACACCTTTGACCTATGCCACACTACCCAGGTCCAGCCTGGCGGCAGCCGAGTCACCTCAGGCATCCTCACTGAAAATGCTTTTCCCTTTTGGCGAGGGTCGGGGGGTCATTCTGACTCTGGTGACATCACATGGGGGAGACTTAGTCATCGAGTCGGCTCAGGCCAGCTCCATGGAGCAATCCCTCAGCCCATGACTCACCCCCACTGACATTTGCAAAGAATGTGTAGATACAGTATCAGTGGAACTTTTCACTCACAGGGAAGAGTAATCGGTTTACTCCTTGCCTCAGCCACCGAATTGGCAAGTGACTTGCCTCTGAGAGCAGCGGACAAAAGGGAACCCTCATGCATCCTCAAAACAGACACACACGCAGATTTTTTTTTGATGGGTCATCACCAATTCCAAACCCTTATTCAGACCATAACATGGTTGCCAGAGTGATTCAACCAATCATTTGACAAATATTTATTGAGCACCTCCTGTGTTCTAGGCACTGATATACAGCAGGGAACAAAACAGACACAAGTCTCGCCCTTACAGAGCTGCCATTCTAGTGACGGAGACAGATGTAAACAAATAAACCAGGAAAAATATAATTATGTCAGAGGGTGACATGCCATGGAGAAAAACAAAGCATGGAAGTCCGAGAGAATGTGTAACTTAAAATTGCATTTTAAATTTTTGATTTTTTAATTTAATTAAGTAAATGAAGGCCTCCCTGAGAAAGTGACATTTGGGCAAAACAGAAGGTAACGCCGATGCAAAGGCCCCGAGGCACAAGTCTGGCATGTTGGCAGCACAGCTGTGAGGCAGTGTGGCTGGGGCAGAGTGAGCAGGAGAGAGCAGAGGAGACAAGGCCGTAGAAGTGAGAGGGCAGCTGGCAGTCCTCTGGACAGCTTGGCTTTTACTCTGAGTGAGATGGGAGCCAGGGGAGGGCTTTGAGCACCCGTGTGGCAGGAACCACCTAGGTGTTAACAGATTCCCTTTGGCTGCTTTGGAAGAACAGATTGAGGCAGGCAAGGTAGGAGCAGAGACCAGGGATGCACCAGTTCCGGCTGGAAGTGACGGTGCTTAGACCAGCAGAGGTCCAGATTCTGGGTGTATTTTGCAGGTAGAGCGGACAGGGTTTGATGGCACATGGGATGTGGGAATAAGGGAGAGAGAGCATGATTACAAGGTTCGTGGCCTCAGCACCTGCAAGCGTGGTACCACTTTCAGAGCTGCGGACTCCGCTGTAGGAGGGGTGGGTTTGGGGGAAGATCAGCGTAGTAAACCAGACTCATCTGGACTCATCTAGATCAAGGTGATCCCAAAACAACCACTGACAAAAACCCAAACACCAGTCCAGCGCCAGGGAAACTGCTCAGTTCACGCAATTTACAAGCAGCAGAGAAAACTGTTGAATTCAGTTTTCAGAAGCTCCTGCTGGAAGAAGCTGAGAGATAAAATGGGCTGCTAGAGAAAAGAGAAGGATGATTGCTGAGCACAAAAGCCTCCTGCAGGAGGAAGGGGGTGCACCTGAGCCCCCTCCCCACGCAGAATCCCGGACCCCCGCTTCTTGCCACCTTGGCTCATCAGCTCCCACTTCGGACATGATTCAACCTCAAAACCACAAAGGAGGCACTTTCTAATCCGCAGCTTCTAATGAATGCCCAGCTCCCTTGGGAAAGAGCTCAACACACATACGGATGTGGGAACAAAAAGGGCCCAGTCCCTTGAACAGCCCAAAGCGTCTCAAAACGAATGGCAGGTGCCCTGATGGTGCGTCTCTCACTTTGTCCAATGTTCGTGCCTCTGAGGTGACTGACAATCCCGTTACCGCCTGAAGACAAACATCTCATGTGGCTCGGATCACCCCCTGCTCCTGGCGACAGCAGGCACAATTTCTGGTCACAATTAAACAAAACAAGAGGGCCTGGTGCCAGGGGAAGTGAGAACCACGGCCACTGTCAACTGTCAGCTTTTCCCCACAGTGATCCAGAATGAATATGGCAGGAGCAGGTGCGGGCCCAGGACCCGGTGACCTGAGGCTGAGAAACCTGGAGAAGACCTAGACATTCTGTGAGGGATCCCAGGACAGGACCAAGCAGGAGGCCTGAGGGTGCACTAAATCCCAGTGACAAAGAGGGAGCATCCCTCTGGGAGATCAAGGATAAAAAATTGACAAGGTAAGCAGAGTCCTAATTTGGGGTGAGAACGGCTGGAATTGTATTTCTGTAGTGGATCTTTTGTTTCTGCCTGACCAGCATCTGTCTCCACTTCTGGCCACAGAAATTCGATGTTTATTTGGAGAACTGTATTAATTACATTTTTTTATTCTGTATTTTTGATGCTTTGACGTTTGGGGCCTTGCAGACCCTGGAGGGACTGCCCCTCCCAGAGTTAGTCAGTTCCTAAAGATGGTAAATTTCTTGCCCTGGAGCTTGCTTTTCATATGCAAACCAGCCAATTCAGAGCCACACCCGCACTACCTCCCCTGCTGGCGCTCACACTCCAGGCCACTATCCACCTGCTCTGATCACTTGGCCCACGGGCCAAGCCACTAGGGACAGCCCTTCTGCCCCAGAGCCCACTGAAGTTATTCAAACTAGCCAGTCCTGAGGCTGCTTACCCTGTTTCCTTGTTTCCTCTCATGGAAACCACAAGAAAGGCTCTTGGCAATGTTTCTCCCACCCCCTCACTCTGACCAACCCCCATTCTCCCCCATGACACATTAGTTTTTTTTGGAATCTGTGGGTACAAAACCATCTTTTCAATGGCAGCCACCTCCTGATCTGTTAGCCTCATCATTCCTGAATAATAATAAAACCTACGTTTCAAAACAAAAATGACCTCTCTCCCACTTGCAGTCCATGGGTCTGGATGGAGCTACCCTACCCCCAGCCCCATTTCAGGGGTGGGTATATGACCCAGACCTGGCCAATCAGAGTATCCCGTCCCTGCTTGCCATCATTAAATGTCCAATGAGAGTCAGTCCTGAGATTTTAGTTAGAAGGATTGGGAAAGAGTCGTTGAGAGGGTGATGTCTCTCTCTGCTTTGATCTTCTGGCTCAGCTCACCAGCAGGGTGGTGTTTTCTCCTGCTACGTTGAGCTGCACAGGTGCAGGAGTAGACCAGAAGGCTGAATTTAATTAGGGCTGGGATTTTGCCAATAGAGTATATAAATGTAGCAAAAGGGGCAAGGGTGTGGAGTATGTTAGAAAGTGATTAAAGCAATGGAAAATAGAATCTAAAATGGGTTAGAGGAAAGTGAAAATATGGGGAGAGGGGAGCTGGGGAGTACAGTGAGTAGGTTGTAGGGCCATGGATTTGTACAGTCTGGTGGGCCAAGGCATTGTTGGAATTGAGGCAATAGAGGGAGTGAGTTGAAAGGCTAGGAACGGGGTGGGGCCAGGCGTGGGGACCCTGATGCTTATATAATTTAGGGACTTTCATTAAGAAAAGTATTACAGGGAGTTCCCTGGTGGCCTAGTGGTTAGGATTCCAGACTTTTCCATGGCCCGGGTTTAATCGTAGGGGAACTGAGATACTGCAAGCCATGCAGTGTGGCCAAAAAAAAAAAAAATTACAAAATTAGTAGGATCTCATTGAGGGCTTTGAAGAGGGTCCAGGCAGGTGAGAGGTCCAAAGCTTAAACGTCGTTGTCTTCATGGTGAATCCACCATTGGCTAGGACCTTGAAATTCGTTATGGAGGAGACATGACTGATTATTGGTAACGAGATCAGGTCTGGGTCTAGGTTGTGATTTGATTATAAGTGACCATCTTTTGGTTCCAGTAACGCTTCACCTCTAAGAGGCAGGGTTTTGATAACAATGATTGTGGATTTTACCGTGGCTTTCAGCCGGTCTGCAGGCTGGGATTCTCAACTGCATTACAGAGAGTCTGGCTTTAAAGAAGTGCTGCCCGGCCCAAGCAGGTTCTGCCCAATTGGCTGCCCCAAACTCTATTACTATTTTGAGAGAATTGTTGTTTTTAATGGCTTTGGGTACTGAGAGAAGAAGCTTCTGGAATTCACATGGCTGCTTCACAGGCTCTCAAGGGCACCATCCTCCATGTGTCTTTATCAATTACATGAACTATGACCATGACTTCACATAGTGTGGCTTCACCCACTGACAGGTGATAGAGTTTACTAATAACCAAATAAGGAACAAGAGCCTTAATATAGAGATAATGTGCCAACTTCTTAGATGGAAGTAAAGAAATCGTTTGATGAAATTAAGGCAAATCCAAAGTCTGAGAAGACCATCAAAATGGGCTCTGCCTGGAACTCTGTTTCCCCAAATCCGATTTGATCAGGGAATTAAGGAGGAATGAAGGTGGTTTGAAACATATGAGCTTCATTCCTACTGTCAGAGCAGGAACAGTGGAAGAATGAAAATCAATACAGGTCACAATTTTGCAAACCCTAGTGAACACATCAGTATAGGCAAGGGCTATGTCCATCATCAAGGGCTGCTAACATCATAAACAAAGAGACACCCAGACTCTCTGCCGCCTGCTGCAGGAACACACCGCCCCCTGTAAAGATGTCTTGCCAAAAAAAATAAGTCCTGAATCTGAACCAGCCACTAAACCTAAACACCAATGTATAGGAAATACGGAGGACAGAGGAACATGTTAAATTACACCACAGGGCTGCGATCAGCAAAATCCTGACTGTGGGAAAATCTACAGGACACACAACCCAGTTTCTTCAACAAACATACTGCCAGGGAGAAGGAAAAGTTGGAGGGTGACATCTGTAGATTAAAAGATAGATGACAGAGAGAGTTAATGAGCATCTCAAGCTTTTTCTTTCCCTTTTTAATGATGCCTGCACTATCAGAGTATATCTAGTGTTCTCTCTTTTGTTTGGCATAAAATCATGCACAACCTTTTTATTTCTTTGAGGTGGGAGTATATTTTTATTTCCTAAATGCCATACTGTAAAGATCAAATTCTTAAGTGTGTTTGTGCAATTCAAAAATAAAGATATACTAAGGCGGGGGTGGTGGTAAATACTGGTTTAGATACGAGGCAAACTTAATGCAAGTCTTACTTTTGGTTGTATTTTCCTTGTATATTATAAGCATTGATTTAATTTGTTGCAGTTTGAAGTAAAAAAAGTTCTAAAATGTATGTTCAACAATAATCATTAAAATGTTTGCAACATAAAAAAATTTTTAAAAAAAGATAGATGACATATATCAACCAATTGGAATTTGTAGACTTTATTTAAATCCTCATTCAAACATTTTTAGAATTCTAAGATTTATGAGACAACTGGATATTAGAATACTTATTGGATATTTAATAATATTAAAGAGTTATTACTCAACATACAATAATGGTATTTCAGTTATTGCTTTTTTTAAGTCCTTTGTTTTTTAAAAAACATGTATGGATAAAATGATGTGGTAAGCAGAAATCCAAGATGATCCCCAATCACTAATGCCCTTGAGTGTGATACGAGGGATACCACTCACCCAATAGTTACATTATAGGCAAAAAGGGTTGTTGTGGTTGTAAATAAGGGCCCTAATCAGTTGAGTTCATCATCAAAAAGGAGATTATCTTTGGTGAGCCTGGCCTAATCAGGTGAGTTCTTTAACTGTTATCTAGATATCAGGGACAGAAGAAGTCAGAGGAGTGTGCTCCTGCTGGCCTGGAAGAAAGCAAGTAGCCACGTCCTGAACTGCTTGCGGGGGCGTATGACAAGGAACTACGGGGAGCTTCTAGGAGCAGACCGCAAGAGTCTGCTGACGGCAGGGAGAAGACGGGAACCTCAGTCCTACAGCTACGAGGAAATGAATTTTGCCAAGAACTAGTGAACTTCAAAGAGCACTTCAAGCCCCAGGTGAGAATTGCAGCTTTGACAAAGAACTTGACTTCAGCCTGGTGACACTCTGAGCAGAAGAGTCAGCTAACCCACACCCAGACTCCTGACCCACGGAAACTGTGAGATAATAAGTTTGTGTTGCTTAAAGCTGCGAAGTCTGCAGCCATTTGTTGTACAGCAATAGAAAATGAATAGGAATGATAATGTTTGGGATTTCCTTCAAACTGAGGGAAGGAGGAGTGGAATGTCTGGAGGAGCCCCTGCAGAAGTGTGGTCCTCACCAGCCTTCCAAGGTTGGGGTTCAGACATTTCAGCAATAACTTCAGTTCTGGAATCTGCAGCTGAAACAACAGCTTCAGGAAGAGTAAGAAACATCCCCAGCAGGCAGGCTTTGCAGGCCAAAGAAATTTCCCATCAAGAGTCAGGGCCCAGGGGCTTCCCTGGTGGCGCAGTAGTTGAGAGTCCGCCTGCCGATGCAGGGGACACGGGTTCGTGCCCCGGTCCGGGAAGATCCCACATGCCGCGGAGCGGCTGGGCCCGTGAGCCATGGCCGCTGAGCCTGGGCGTCCGGAGCCTGTGCTCCGCAACGGGAGAGGCCACAACAGTGAGAGGACTGTGTACTGAAAAAAAAAAAAAAAAAAAAAAAGATTCAGGGCCCAGGACGAACACACCTGCTCACCAAGAGCTCATGCCCGTTTCCCATAAGGACCCTAGAAACACTGGGCTCGAAAGGGGGTAGCAAACAGAAAGAGGCTTTGGACCAGCCCAGGCTGCCTGGATTCAAATCTTGTCTCTCCCACGTTCTAGCTGGGTAGACTTGACCCAGTTATTCCATTTCTCTGTACTTCAGTTTCCTTGCCTATAAAACAAGAACAATAATAGAACCCACCTGACGAGTTCTCATAGAAATCAAATTACTAAGTATAAAGCACATAGGACAGTGTTGGCACTCAGTCAACTGAATTGGATCATTCTTTGCTATAGATGATTATCCTGAGTATGAAGGAAAAGACCTCAAATAAGACCCTCGCTTTTTTTTTTTTTTTTTTTGGCCACACCGCACGGCTTGTGGGATCTTAGTTCCTCAACCAGGGATTGAACCCAGGCCCATAGCAGTGAAAGTCGAGAATCCTAACCACTAGGCTACCAGGAAACTCTCCAAGACCCTCACATTTTAAAACTTGGCAAAAAAAAAACAAACCTAGGACATATGTGTAAATGGATGTTCCCCCTAAATATGATAAGTGGCTAGTACCCAAAGTAACCTTTTAGTGAGATACTGCTCCTAATTAAAGGGTCAGCCAACTACAGCCCACCATCTGTTTTTTTGGGGGGGTGGGGGGTGGGAACCATCTGTTTTTTAAATAAAGTTTTATTGCAAAACAGTCATGCCCACTGGCTAAGTAGTTATTGTCTCTGACTCCTTTGATGATGCAAGAGAGACAAATATGTCTCACAAAGCCAAAAAAATTTACTTTCTGGCCTTTTACAGAACAAGCTCTCTGTTCCAACTGGATTTATGTTCACTGGCTGTGATGTCTGGACCTTCAGCTTGCATCCGCATGAAGCTGGTACCGGTGTCATTTTCTGCTGTCATTAGCAATAATAACATGGGTCTGGATTAGACCAGGAGGTGGGTGTGGCAGTATCATTGCCTGGGGGCTGTTCAAGGCTGGAATTTGCTTCTTTAGAAAATGCTATGGGCACAGGGCCGGGGCACCATACTTGTGTTTCACTTTCCCTCTTTCAGCTCTGTAAACAGGGGGTCTCACGTGACTAGTCCAGCCTCTGAGACCCTGAAGGAGCTGCACCTGTTCAGAGGGAAACAGCCCACACTGCAGCTGCTGAAGGACCCCCTACTCTACCTGGTATCCTTACAGGCCCTAAACAGCTGAGTCTGAGCAAAATAAGAAATGAGGGCAGATGAATTTGGCCCCTAACTGCTTTGGTCTTACAGCTCACAGGCGCCAGTGGATTTGAGCTCAGCCTTTTATTCCTTTCGACTTCAATTTACTTGCACCTTCAGTTACAAGGAATCTTTGGACATGAATTTGTCCCAAGGGTTATCATAAAGACTTTATATTCAAATGCGAGGCAATATACCGTTGGCTTGAATTATGGGAGTCTATATAATCTCGTGACCGCACCTCTGGTAGGCCATATTGGATAACAAAGTTGGACATAATATGAGATGGGAAAAGAATAGGGAGTTCATTTTCAGTGGGGAGTAGGCTTGTGTTGATTTAAAGACCGTGTTTTTCCCAGTCTACTGCTGAGCCATCGTTCTAGGAGGATCCACAAGAAACACTGGCTGGTATTGAGGTTCAAGAAGGCAGGCCCAGGGCTTCCCTGGTGGCGCAGTGGTTGAGAGTCCGCCTGCCGATGCAGGGGACACAGGTACGTGCCCCGGTCCGGGAAGATCCCACATGCCGTGGAGCGGCTGGGCCCGTGAGCCATGGCCGCTAGGCCTGCGCGTCCGGAGCCTGTGCTCCGGACGCCACAAGAGTGAAAGGCCCGCGTACCAAAAAAAAAAAAGAAGGCAGGCCCAGGACTGGCATGAAAGACTGCTATCCCGCTGCCCACCCGCCCCAGGGGACAGCCCAACCCCAGTTGTCCACAGGCTTAATAGTTGTGCTTTAGGGTCAGAAGAACAAAGGTGGGAGGAGGATACCTATTTCCCACTCCTCCCGTTTCCTTGGGTCAGCGGTTCTCAACCTTGGCTGCAGGTGGGAATCACCTGGGCTCACAGGCTTGCCAGGTTCAGCAAATAAAAATACAAGGCGCCCCAGTTAACTTTGCATTTCAGATAAAGAACAAATACGTTTGTACTTCAAGTATGTCCAGGCAATCTTTGAGACATTACTTGAACTACAAAAATGTATTTGTTGTTTATCTGAAGTACAAAGTTAACTGGGCGCCCTGGAGTTTATCGGACCAGCCTGGGAGGGAGAACTTTAAAAAACTACCAAGGCCTGACCCCATCAATCCCCGCTTCTCTCAGCCCTCGCTCACCCTCTCATGCCTCCACGGAGAGGATGACTGTGACTGATTTATCCCGCTGGTGAGCTGGGGCGAGGGAACTGGGCAAATGTGCTTTGGCCCTTCCTGTCTTTCTGAGATTGGTGGCGGGGGTGCACTCTAGTGGGTAGTAGGGCATCTTTTTTCCCTGGGGTGGGCCTACCCGCTGGGGCAGTAAGTGCATGGTGGGGACGGGGTGGGACGGGGACAGAGAATTAGCCAGTTTGGCAGAACCTAAGCGAAGTCCTTAAGTAGCTTTCTTAGTTATAAAGGTAGAATTTTCACCTTCGTCTCCCTAAACCCCATGTCTCTTTCTCTGTTGGTTTTGAACCTCCTTAAAGAAGAAAAGGATGTTAAGAATTGACACTCCCTCCCAAGACCCCAACATCTACCACCTCCTCTCCTCCAGGGCATATGCGGGCTTCACGTTTTAACTCAAAAGGCCTTTCCTCCAAGAAGCCTTCCCCAGACCAAGGCAGATCCCCTGGCTGTATGTTTTCATAAACCCCTCTGCATTGTTTTTCTTTCTGGACCTTGACACAACTGAAATTCGGGGTCGCATAAATCTTTGTTGTGAGTCTGTCCTGTGCATCGTAAGATGTTTAGCAGCATCCCTGACCTGTACCCACTAGATGCTGGTGACCCACTCCCCTGCCCATCCCCAGGGTGACAACCAAAATGTCTCCAGACATTGCCAAATATCCCATGTGTGCTTTAATGTTCTGCTGCCTCTGTCGTGAAATTCTTAATAGTGTTTGAACGAGGAGGCCCTGTAAATTATGTAGCTGGTCCTGTTTGTGCACCTCATTTTTTTAAAGCTTCTCTCCCACAACACTGGCTTTGAGAGCAAAGAGTGGGTCTACCTTATTCACTGCTGCACCCCCAGTGCTGGCACAGAGAAAGTGCTCAGAAAATATGCAAAGACAAGGAGCAAGGGAGAAGCTGAATGGAGACCCCCCACCTCTTTCCCCGGCTGAGGAACAGAAGGAAATATAACCTCAGCCGGCCTGTGTAAATCACTCTATTCAATAACCTTCCTTCCCGAGGCTGCCGGCACATTCTTCCAAGCTCCTCAAGCGTGTGGAGCAGCAAATGTACCCTGTGTGGTCTATGGGTGTTTCTCGCAGCCTCCATGTGCCGTGTCAGCTGGAGGGAGCCGTAATCCCCAGGTGTAAAAGATAAGGGCCCGGGTGGGAGCCTTCACACTGAATTTCTAAGCTCCACCCATTCAAAGGAGGCCTTCATTTTGCATTAATTCTGGCCAGTTTAGCTTGTGCTCCTATCCACAAAACGGAGTTGACCTGGTTGCAAGTCTTATAGCCAGATGAGCAGAGGACCGCAGGCCCCAGTGAGGCAAGTACAAGCAGCACTAGAAAAAGGCAAGTCTACTTAAAATGGGGACCCAGATTTCACAATAAATAGTGAAGGGGAAATTTTCAGAGTAAATAGTTTGATTGGGGCTTTATCTTGATAAACGAAAGTAAAATTTATAAAAGTAAGTCTATATTCACAGCAGTTTTCTTTGTAATGGCCAAAAACTGGAAATAACTCACATCAGTGATCAAATAAACTGCACTGCAATCCACAAGGTGGACATCACTCAGCAATAGAAAGGAACAAACTATTGATACACACATGCGACAATTTGGACGGACCTTGTATCAGTTTCCGAGGATGACTGCAACAAACTACCATGAATTGACTGGCTTAAAAAAGCAGAAATTTATTCTCATGGTTCTGGAGGCCAGAAATCTGATACAAGGTGTCAGAAGGCTTGGTTCCTTTAGGGAGCCCCGAGGGAGAATCCTTCCATGCCTCTCTCCTAGCTTCTGGTGGATGCCAGAAGTTCTTGGCTTGTGGCTTCTTCACTCTCATCTCTGCCTTCTTCAGGTGGACTTCCCCTCTGTGTGTCTCTGTATCTCAAATCTCCCTTTCTTTTCTCTTAGAAGAATTCTAGTCATAGGATTTAGGGCTCACCATATATCCAGGATAACCTCATCCTGAGATCCCTAAATTAATTCCATCTGCAAAGACCCTGTTTCCATATAAGGTCATAGTCACAGGTTCTGAGGATTAGAACTTAGACATATCTTTTTGGGAAACACTATTCAACCCACTACAAACCTCAAGGGAATTATTCTGAGTGAAAAAGAGCCAATTGCTAAAGGCTACATACTGTATAATTCCATTTATATAACACTCTTAAAATAACAAAATTATTAGTGGTTGCCAAGCATTAGGGATGGGGGAGAGGTGGAATGGCAATAAAAGGGGAGCTGGAGGGGGCCTTGCAGTAAAGGAGTAGCTCTGTATCTTGACTGTGGTTATTTGAATCTACACTTGATAAAACTTCCTAGAGCTACACACACACACACACACACACACACACACACACGAATTCATGTATAACTGATGAAATTTGAATAAAGTCTGTGGATTGCATTAATGTGATTTCCCTAGTTTTGATATTGTAGCATAGTCATGCAAGATGGGGACTTGGAAAACTGGTGGAGCATACAGGGACTCCCTGTACATTTTTTTTTTTTTTTTTTTGCAATTTCCTGTGCATCTCTAATTACTCCAAAATAAATTTTTAAAAATAATTTTATTTAATGGAAGTTAAGTTATTGCAAACTATGACCTCATTCTTAGAACAAAGACTAAATCAAGAACTCAAGAATAGACCTTTTTGTATAATTTTATTACATGTGGGAGGGTTTTTTTAATATAAATTTATTTATTTGACCTAGAAAAATGGTACGGATGAACCGGTTTGCAGGGCAGAAATAGAGACACAGTTGTAGAGAACAAACGTATGGACACCAAGGGGGGAAAGTGGCAGAGGGGTGGTGGTGGTGGGATGAACTGGGAGATTGGGATTGACATGTATACACTAATATGTATAAAATAGATAACTAATAAGAACCTGCTGTATAAAAAATAAGTAAAATAAAATTCAAAAAAAATTATTTATTTATTTTATTTTAGGCTGCATTGGGTCTTTGTTGCTGCACGTGGGCTTTTCTCTGGTTGCGACGAGCGGGGGCTACTCTTCATTGCGGTGCACGGGCCTCTCATTGCGGTGGGTTCTCTTGTTGCGGATCACAGGCTCTAGGCACGCGGGCTCAGTAGTTGTGGCCCACGGGCTCTAGACCGAAGGCTCAGCACTTGTGGCTCGCGGACTTAGTTGCTCTGCGGCATGTGGGATCTTCCCGGACCAGTGATCGAACCCGTGTCCCCTGCATTGGCAGGCGGATTCTTAACCACTGCGCCACCAGGGAAGCCCACATAGGAGTTTCTAATACCAAAACTTCAAAATTGCCTTGGACCTGGAAAAGCATTGTGCTAAAGCCATTATCCCTGTATATCTGGCTTTCAGAAATTCAACCAAGGAAAAACAGTTCCCATAAAATACTTGTTTCCAAATCAGGAAACTCAAGTGAAAATTGTATTATAAATATGTGCACAGAGAGGGGCTTCCCAGGTGGCACAGTGGTTAAGAATCTGCCTGCCAATGCAGGCGACACGGGTTCGATCCCTGGTCCGGGAAGATCCCACATGCTGCAGAGCCACTAAGCCTGTGTGCCACAACTATGGAGCCTGTGCTCTAGAGCCCCTGGGCCACAACCACTGAAGCCCACACACCTAGAACCCGTGCTCCACAACAAGAGAAGCCACCACAATGAGAAGCCTATGCACCACAACAAAGAGTAGCCCCTGCTCACCGCAACTAGAGAAAGCCCGTGCACACACAACAAAGACCCAACACAGCCAAAAATAAATAAAATAAAATAAATTTTTAAAAAATCTTGAAAAAAATATGTACACAGAGAATCTTAAATGAAACAGTCTATGCAAGCCATGCATTGGGAATAAAGAATGTGTGTCAGAAATATCTGTGCTTAGCTAATGGTCTAGGTGTCCCAAGTGCCCTGACTCCAACCATCTACTCTGAAAAGAAGATCAGAGTCTGCACTGAAGTGAATCTGACCCCATCAGGAGACCAACAGTGGACCAACAGGGACCAGCTTCATAGCGGCCATTCATTGCACTCACAATGTCCCACCATGGCTCCAAGTTTCTGATGATGATCAAGATACATAAAATACTTTGGGAACAGCTGAAAAATTTATCCAGTCTACAATAGAAACTTCCCTAAAATGCTACACAGGAACAGAGAGCCTGATCTCGTTAGTGACAGAAGGATTCCACTTTGAGGACAAGGCGTCCTGCCAATGAAGTTATTTCAGGGAAATCTATTGTTGGTAAAAGCAGAGAAGAGGAGCCTATGAACAAGAGGGAGTTACCTTTTTCTCAGAGTTGTTGAAGGATTAAATGAAATAAGGCAGGTGGGAAAGGGCTCTATAAATTACCCGTATAAAGTTGAGATATGAACGCCTAGAGGGCAAGCCCCATATCCTAATTATCTGGTATCCCCAGAACTTGGCTAGTGCCTGGTACAGAGTAGACTTTCAATAAATGTCTGCAGAATGAATTCATTCAGATCTCTTTTGCTAAGGAATACAGATTTTTCCCCCCTAAGCAGTCTTTCTTAACTGTATATATCAATAAGAATAAGAACACACAGTTCAGTAGGAAAAAAAGAGCTAAGAATAAACATTTTTTTAATTTGAGAAGACATTTAAGCACATGAAAAACTGCTCAAAATTACTTATAATAAAAAATGTAAAATAACGAGATTTTTAAAAAACTATCAGATTGGCAAAGATCTAAAAGTTTAAAAAGACTATGCTGGCGAGTGTGTTGGGAAATAGCCTTTCTTAGGCATGTTGGTATGCATTAATACAGCCCCCTGGAAAGGGAATTTGGCACTGCCTACTCAAAATTTGAACTGGACATATTTTTTGGCAGAATTCCATTTTGAGGAATTCATCCTACAGATGAACTCTCACAGGTAACCCTAGAACTCTGTGGGGTACATAGTAAGCACTTTATCATTATTGTTAAATGTATTTGTACAAAGATATACATATCAAGATATTCTCTGAAGTACTATTACTAACAGCAAAAGACTGTGAAAATCCTAAATGTCGTTCAATGGGGGAACTGGTTAAAGAACACCGAGAGCATGTATATGGCACTCTAAATGTCGGTTTAAAAGATTGAGGCTGAGGGATTCCCTGGCGGCACAGTGGTTGAGAGTCCGCCTGCCGATGCAGGGGACACGGGTTCGTGCCCCGGACACGGGTTCGTGCCCCGGTCCGGGAGGATCCCACATGCTGCTGAGCGGCTGGGCCCGTGAGCCATGGCCGCTGAGCCTGCGTGTCCGGAGCCTGTGCTCCGCAACGGGAGAGGCCACAACAGTGAGAGGCCCGCGTACTGCAAAAAAAAAAAAAAAAAAAAAAATTTGAGGCTGGGGACTTCCCTGGTGGCACAGTGGTTAAGACTCCAATCTCTCAATGCAGGGGGCCCGGGTTCAATCCCTGGTCAGGGAACTAGATCCTGTATGCATGCCACAACTAAGAGTTTGCATGCCACAACTAAGGAGCTGGCAAGCCACAACTAAAGAAGCCGCCTGCCACAACTAAGGACCCCATATGCTGCAACTAAGGAGCCCACTGGCCACAATTGAGACCCGACACAACCAAATAAATAAATAAGTAAAAGATTGAGGCTGATCTATGTGAAATGAGAGAAACTGGAACAGTGGACAGTACACACTTCTTTTTAAAAAAACAAAGTATAGGAACAATGTAAATATCATTTATTTTAAAGAGCTATATCTACAAAAATGCATGTATAAGGCTGGTTACAGAGATTGTCTCTAGGGAAGGAACTGAAAGGATGGGAGTTAGTAGTGGGAAGGAAGACTTGCACTTTCTCAATACACTATTTTTTGTTTTGCTTTTAAACTTTTTGTTTTTAAATAATTTTAAAGTGCAAAGATAGTAAACAGAGTTCCTGTATACCCTTCACCCAGTCTCTCCTAATGTTAATATCTTATATACCCCTGGTTCATGTGTCAAAACTAAAAATAATTGTTTTGAGAATTATAATTTTTTTAATTATTTTATTTTTTTTATTTTTAAAATTTTTATTGGAGTATAGTTGATTTACAATGTTGTGTTAGTTTCTACTGTACAGCAAAGTGAATCAGTTACACATGTACATATATCCTCTCTTTTTAAGATTCTTTTCCCATATAAGCCATTACAGAGTATTGAGTAGAGTTCCCTGTGCTGTACAGTAGGTCCTTATTAGTTATCTATTTTATATATAATAGTGTGTATATGTCATTTCCAGTCTCCCAATTCATCCCTCCCCCCTTTCCCCTGGTAAACATAACTTTTTTGTTTGTTTGTTACATCTGTGACTCTATTTCTGTTTTGTAAATAAGTTCATTTGTACCATTTTTTAGATTCCATATAAGCGATATCATATGATATTTTTCTTTCTCTATGTGACTTACTTCACTCAGTATGACAGTCTCTAGGTCCATCCATGTTGCTGCAAATGGCATTATTTCATTCTTTTTTATGGCTGAGTAATATTCCATTGTATATATGTACCACATCTTTATCCATTCCTCTACTGATGGACATTTAGGTTGCTTCCATGTCCTGGCTATTGAAAATAATGCTGCAATGAATATTGGGGTGTGTGTATCTTTTCAAATTATGGTGTTCTCCAAAACTAAGAAATTAACTAAGCTAAACTATAGACTTTATTCAGATTTCCCCAGTTTTTCCACTGATATCCTTTTTCTGCTCCAGGATTCAATCCAGGATACCACATTGCATTTAGTATATATACCTTTGAGCTGTTCAAATTTACCATGAGCATGAATTACTTTTTTAGAACTAAGCATGTTTTTAAACAAAGAGTATGATCATAACATTGATGTGCTACTGATGCTTTGAAGGCATATTGCTTCTTTAAATTAGAAGTAAATGTTTTAGAGGATAATAAAAACTCCTTTTCAGATAATCATTGTGAATCATCTTTCAACAGTTTTTTTTTTAAACAAAATCCATTTACTACTCTTTTTCCTGCTGTTATTAAATAAACGTTCGTTTATGGGTCTAATCCAGCCCAAAACACTACAGGGGCAAATCTCCCAAAGTATCAAGTGCAAACTCTCCTTTCTGTCCCTATACTCTTCCATCTTCACTCTGATTTTCTATTATGCAGGTACGTTTTTCTAAAAAATTACATTCAATCAGCAATTCACCAGAATACGAGGAAAAGCAAACGATATTGACTGATAGCACATGCAGCTCCCCAATTCCAATTTCTCAGTCCTCTGAAAAATATCACTCAAACCACTTTACATATTAACTTACATGACATTAAAATGAGCAAAAAGTATACTTTCCTTCAAAACTTTAAGATGATTAGCTTATAAATACAAAAACAATGAAAAACAAAAATTACAGGTGTTAACAAACTGTTAACTGCTTTAGGTGTCTCCCACCACTCCGTAACATCCGTGGCCACCAAGTTAAATAAGATGCAAATCATGTGTTTTGGGCTTTTTGTTGGTTGGTTGGTTTGGTTTGGTTTTTCCTGTTTAAGCCTAAAGGCTCTCTTCAGCCTCCTATGTGTATACTTCAATGCGAAAAGAGTTTTGGAATTTTAAACTTTGTTTTCAACATTTTAAAATTAGGAGATCTCGTGGAAAACTCCAAATGTTCAGATTTTCTTAAAACACTGAAACATTTGTCAACACTGTAACCACGTTCCTGTATGGCAAAGTGAGCTAGCTGTATAGTGGCTTTCGATGGGACCTGTGTTTCTGCTTCACCATGGTCCCTAGCTGACCACCTTTACTCATTTCTTTACTTGCCTAGCCCCCGGAGTTACTGAGTTTGCAAATCCCTTTGAGCTCTGTACAAAGTAGATAAGTCTTGTTCATTACGTCACTAAGAGAAACGTGATCTAAAAGTCCTGTTTTCCTTCACAGGTCTCAAGATTACCAAAAGGACATTTATGAGGCCGGCAGTCCCTGCTGTACACAGGTACCTCTTTCGTTATCTTAAGACCTAAGAGCGATACTTGGTTCTTGGTGCTCCACAGTGCGATTCATGCTGCGTGTGTCCCTAAAAAGTGATACATTTGATGGAGAGATGGCTTGATTAGGGTGGCAGCAGTCGAGACAGTGAGAAGTAGACAGATTTGAACTGTATTTGATGGAATAAATTGTTTAGAAGTGCAGGTTCTTCCAAAACTGCAGGGGAGGCTGGGAAAGGAGTCTGACATTTTCAGCACTGCCAGGAAAAAGGAGGTGGGAGTGGGAAGGCTGTTGGGTAGACAACTCAGAGCTTACCGCGGATGACCAAGTCAAGATTGTAAAGGCACTGCTTCCCTTTGCTCTTACACATAGCAAGCCTTGCCTGGGAGATTTCTTCTACTTGAGGGTCAACTGTTCCAACTCACCTGAACTTTGGTCTGTTAACTTCCAATTGGTTTCAGGCCTCCCTCATCTGGAGGCACTGGGTAAGGAAAATACTGTTAATTAAAAATAATGCCCCACACATCTTCCATCAATGTCACCCTACTCTGACACCTTTTAAACCAAGGTGCCACCAAGAGGGGAACTTTTAAAATATAAGCCTTTTCTCTTTCCTTTTCTTCAGCAACGTGTCCAACAGATGGCGTTAATAGTCAGGAACAAAACACCTGGATAAGTCACAATTTATTGTTTTTTAAATTCTGAATAATTGGACTAAAGATTAGAAACCAGAATCAGTGTCAATATATAGGACTTCATAGTGAATTATAGTAAACTGTATATATACTATTTATCACCCAAATTCTGGGCTGATTTGATTAGCTTTCTCCCACATCCTGAGTGCTTTGGAAATTATATTTCATCAAAGGTATGAATTAACCCCTTTTACTGTTTTATTGCAAAATATTTTCCCACTCCTGCACCATAGTAGTCTTCCTAATATTCCCAACCAACTCCAGAATTATCTTGAATCTTCAGCAGGTGCATGATCTCTAGTGATGAGATTTTACTCTTACCTGGACAGGTCTACCTCATGTTACATATGGAACCCTGAGAAAATACACCTATGAAAATAAAGAAATCTCCTGGGTAGAGCAAACTGGGCCACATACATGACCTCAGGCTCCCAGGGGACCCTCTGCTTCTGTGGGAGGGAGCAGCTAATTAAACATAAACAAGCTTAAAAAACAACACCAAAAAAAAAAAAAAAAACACCTCATCTCCCATGGGAACATTCTCAGGCGACTTACTGCCCTTTTTTGACCCCCCTCCTTGGCCACCGTTCTATTTAGTAGCTGTGACTCCTTACGCTGAGACTTTATTTCTCACCCTCCCTGACCAAAGTGGCTCCTGATTAACTGGATATTACTGCCTAGGTGTGTCAGAGGGCTCCCAGGGATTTCACTCTGGGGTTCCTTCCCTAGAGAGAGGTCTGCAAACCGAGTGCATCAGAGTACAATTGTGTTGCATCTGAAATACAAGCTCTTTCCATTCTGCGATTATCAGGGCATAGGTTGTTTTTCAAAAATGAAAACATATACAACAATTACAAAGTTCTGAGAGTCAGCATAGCATACTGCTTAGGGCACAGGCTCTCCAGCCAGACCACCTGGGTTCAAATCCCAAATCACCAGTAAGTGCTCAATAAATGTTAGTTGTTATTTTACTTAAAATAAAAAACCCTTATTATGGTCTACAACCTACATGGTATGTTCCCTATCTCCCTAAACCTCACCTTGTTCTACTCTCCCCGGCTGTTCACAGCCTGACATGCCTCTTCAAGTTTCTCGAACATTACAGGTTTATTTGTCTCAGGGTCTTCCCACTTGTATTCCTTCCAGTATGGGATGGTCTCCCAGACCTAACTGGCTTCTTCTCACCACTCATGCTTTGTGTTTCATGTCAACCCTTCTCTGAATCTATCCAAAATAGCTTCCCCTCCCCCCTCCAATACATCACATAGTTTTGTCTTTTATAGCACTTGTCACTAACCTACTTGTTGACTTGTCTCCCCCTGTCCATTTAAATGTAAACTCCATAGCAATAGGAAATCTCTCTTTTTTTTTTTTTTTTTCTGGCTGCACCTCGCAGCTTGTGGGATGTTAGTTCCCTGACCAGGGATTGAACCCGGGCCCCCAGCAGGGGAAGCGCAGAGTCCTAACCACTGGACCACCAGGGAATTCCCTCTTGTTCATCTTTCTTTATCCCAGAGCTTAGAATGGTAACTGGTACACTTGATGTTCAATGAAAAGGAAAAAAGTTATCTGGTTCAAATCCCATCTGATTGTAAAACGCTAGCTACAAGAGAAAAGAGAATTTCAAAGAATAAAAAGATCTGGGTCCTGTCATGGATACTTGTCATATTCTTAACAGCCTATCTTCTGAAAAATCATTCCCTAATCTGAGAAAAATCCCAGGTCATGAGTTCAGCCTCCCTACTGTAGATGTCGGAACTCAAATTCCCAGCGGCTCTTGCAGCTAGGATGAAGGCATGTGACCAGGCTCTACTTACCAGACACACCCTCATAAGACTGACTCAGTAAAGAGTGGTGGAAAGAAACTCTGCTCTCTGGCCCCTAGGCTGTGGCTGAGGTGTTGCGCTTTCTGGAAGAGCATGGAGCCAAGTCAAGTGTTTGGCGAGGCTGTGCTGCCGGCTTCCTCTAGTACTAGATGGAACGGCACAGCACAGACAGAGTTCTCAGGTCAGTTCTGTGCATGGTCTTGGGCATCGTTCCTGGAAGTACAGTTTCGAGTCTTCCCCCAAATTCTCAAAAGCACCTCAGATCACTTTAAAGCTTTTTTTAAAAAATTTTTTTACATTTTATTTATTTTGGGCTATGTTGGGTCTTCGTTGCTGTGCATGGGCTTTCTCTAGTTGCAGTGAGCGGAGGCTACTCTTCGTTTGGCGCACGGGCTTCTCTTGTTGCAGAGCATGGGCTCTAGGCGCGCGGGCTTCAGTAGTTGTGGCACGCAGGCTCAGTAGTTGTGGCTCGCGGGCTCTAGATCGCAGGCTCAGTAGTTGTGGCACACGGGCTTAGTTGCTCTGCAGCATGTGGGATCTTCCCGGGCCAGGGCTCAAACCCATGTCCCCTGCATTGGCAGGCGGATTCTTAACCACTGAGCCACCAGGGAAGCCCTCAGATCACTTTAATAAGCCCTTCTCTCAATCAGTCAGGGTCAACTTCTGTTGCCTGTCCCACTGACAACCAGGTTTGCAGGAACTAGCAAATCTGCCTAACTTTAGGACATCTGTCTTTACAGAATGAACTAGTTCCTCCTCTGTCCACCTGATTGTTTCCTGATATATATCAGAATTAGCTCACTTCCCAGGAGTAAGAAGTGTGACAGAGGCCAGCCATCTTTGTTCTCCTCTCCAGGTCTGTCAGTTATTTCCACCTCTCCTTGGGAGAAACAGTCATAAGAAACCTGCTTTGTCTTTATAACAAAGGCCTATCATACTTTAAGCATGCCTATTCCAAAATGAGCTATAATATGTCTCACACTCAAAAAGTGATGTCTCATTTTGAATTTGATTATTAAACAATACCATCCTTTTATCATAAAACAAGAGTCTGTGTCAGAGGCTGCAAACTGGTGAGAAATTCTGACCTGCAGAGGGTTTTGTCTGGCCCACAACGCTTTTAATCTTTAAAAATTGTACTCAGAGGGCTTCCCCAGTGGCGCAGTGGTTGAGAGTCCACCTGCCAATGCAGGGGACGTGGGTTTGTGCCCTGGTCTGGGAAGATCCCGCATGTCGCGGAATGGCTGGGCCCATGAGCCATGGCTGCTGAGCCTGCGCGTCCGGAGCCTGTGCTCCGCAACAGGAGAGGCCACAACAGTGAGAGGCCTGTGTACCGCAAAAAAAAAAAAAAAAAAAAAAAAAAAAAAAATTGTACTCAGCGATACAAACATTTTACATTTACATCTGTGATTTCTGATGATTATAGCCTGCCACACAACAATCAGCTAGAGAATAGAGGCCCCCTTTTGATATATCATGGATTGTTCAATTTGCCTCTACTATATACTCACATACCAAATTTTTGCTTTTAATTTTGTTGCATAATACGTTGGAAGTTGGGCATACTACCTGCCATTTCATGAAAAAGCTATTTAATAAGTACACAAACATAAAAACACCAACATTTTATACTGCTATAAAACACTGGAATAGATTAAATCAAAATAGAAAAGGTAAATTAAAGGGGAGAGGCGGGGAGCTGTTCAGTGGGTATAAAGTCTCAGTCATGCAGGATGGAGGCTTCTGGAATCTGGTGCCCAGCATGTGCACAGAGTTGACAATATTGTATTGTACATGTGGCGACTGTCAGGAGGGTGAATTTTATGTTATGTGGGGGGTATTTTTGCCACAATAAAAAAAAATGTAATTCACAACATTAACAGAAGAAAAAAAGCACATAAAAATGCAGAACTATACAGAATTTTATTTAATCTGATAGGAGGTATTTATCTACAGTAAAGCAGTAACAAGTAATATTGGTTAAATATTCAAAGTTCTTCACCTGAAACTGCAAAGGAGAGAAGAATGTTCATTATTTCACTTTAATTCAATATTGTATTTGGCATTCTGGCCATACAGTAAAGACAAAAATAAAAATAACAGGTTGGACAGGGACAAAAGGACAGGGGAGGGCAGAAGGCTGGGACTTGGGACTTGAAGATTCCAAAGCAAGCCAAACCACACAGTTTAGAAATTTCTGTATGTGTCCACATAAGGTGGACCCTGAAGTTAAGTCTAAGAAAACAACAGCAATTTATAAAAGAAACTGACATGCTGCAAAGGTGGTTTCTATCTTGCTAGACTGTAAATATCTTACTTGGCTGTTAACTGAAAATATTTAATCGAATGACCACTTCCCAGCTAAGTTTCATTTTAATGTTTTAACAATTTACATTTTAAACACTGAATTCTCTAGGGCATGTTCCATCATTTGAATTAGAAATAACACGCAAAGAATGTCTTAGTAAACAATAAACTTATCTTAACTATATCATCCATGATCAATTCAGTAACTATATTACACCTTTCCAAGCAATAAAATGGACAACTTTAAAGAGCTTTTTAATTGGGAGATTTAAAAAAAAAAAGGCAGGACACGCAAATGACCTGCAGTTCAAAACACAAAGTCCTGTCATTTACATTCTATCCCACCTGTTCAACACACCATCCAAGTGCTGCAAACACAAGACAGTTCAGAGGAACAGTGTTATAACCCCTTAATTGCTACATCACCCAGTAAGTTACAATTAAAAAGCTCCTTATAAAAAGAAGTCCACCTATCCGCAGATATTGGAGAATCCCAGGCTGTTCCGTACATTACTGAAAAAAATGCAAATACATTCATAAAGGCAAAAAAACTTTAGGTAACATGACAACACACATCTTTCGCTGGTCAGACTCTACCGGCCATCTCAGTATTGCGGAAACGTTCCATCGATTTTGGCAGCCCAGGCCATGAGGCCTCCCACAACATCCCGAACTGTTAAAGAGTCTAAGTCTGTCCAGGACTGCAGGATCTTCACGGCTTTCTGGGAGTCATTGCCCAGTTTGCAGATCACATAAATGGGGAGAGATACCCCTTCCTGTGTGCCCTGCTTCCCTTCCCGGATTGCTTCTCCCAAGAGTTTCAGGCTCTCCGCATTCCTCCGTTCCAAAAGTTTCAAAGGGATGTGTAGGGAGTGAGGCAACCGACACAGGTCCACCTCCACTGGAGGCCTGACGTCCAGCAACACGTGGGGTGACCCGGAATCCAGAAGTCGCTTATAGTCGACGACAGAAATTCGCTCCTCTGGGCTCAGTAACTGTAGGGAGCGGCACTTATCGGTGGCCGAGGAGCCACAGAAGCTTTCGTAGTCCTGCAGATCAGTCACAGTGGGCCGCTCCCCGCAAGCTGCACAGTCGGGCCTGCGCCTCCGCAGCCGAATACAGCGGAAATGACCTCCGAGGGCATCAAAGAGCAACAGGCTGCCACTGTAAGAGGGGCCCAGACCTGCAGCGATCTTCAACACTTCCAGCGCCTGCAGGCAGCCCAGGACCCCGGTAACCACACCAAGCACCCCGCCATCCGCGCAGCTGGTCACCGTCTCCGCCGGAGGTGGTTGCGGAAACACGCAGCGATAGCAAGGCCCACCGCCGTAGTGGTAGACTGTGAGTTGGCCCTCGAAGCGCAGGGCGCTGGCCGACACGAGGGGCCGGCCGGTTAGCACACAGGCGTCGTTAACCAGGTAGCGAGTGGGCACGTTGTCGGAGCAATCAGCCACCACGTCATAGCGGCCAACCAGGTCTAGCGCCGTGGCTGGCGTAAGCGCCTGGGCGTAGGGCACGCACTCCACCGCCGAATTGAGACGGCGCAGTGTAGCGGCAGCCGAAAAGACCTTGGCCTGGCCGGCCAGTGCCTCGCCGTGCAGCACCTGACGGGCCAGGTTGCTCACTTCTACTACGTCGTAGTCCACAAGGCCCAGGCGGCCGACGCCGGCCGCTGCCAGGTACTGCGCCAGTGGGCAGCCGAGCCCCCCGCAGCCCACGACCAGCACGGACGCGGTCGCCAGGCGCAGCTGTCCCTGCACGCCCAGCTCAGGCAGCACGAGCTGCCGGCTGTAGCGCAGAATCTCATCTCGGGACAGGGCGGCCTTCGGCGGCAGGGGAGACACCGGAACCAACCGCTCTGACTCCTGCTCGGCCAGAAGAGCCGCCGCCAGCCTCCGCTTCAGGGAACTCAGCTCCTCCTCACGCTGGGCGACTTCAGCCTGCAAAGTGAGCACCTCCTCCCTGGCCGCCATGGCAGCCTCTTTGGGAGGTTGTCAAAGGCATTTCCGTTTCCGGCTTTCCCTCTTCTTGAGACTGGAATAAACTAAACAACTCTATGGAGCTTGGGGAAAGGTGATTAACAGATATGTATTTTTCTGAAGCAACCGTCAGATTCAACTTGAAAGAGTCACAAGTCCTGACTGTTTCCAATGGAACTACGCAGAGAGCCTTAGGAGGACTAGAACTCGCCACCCGGACCATCCCCCTCCTCCCGGCTTTGGTACGTTCCGACGCGTCCTCTTCCCGCGCCGCGTTGACGTCATTCCGCTTCCGGCGCCTGGTGCAGCTCTGCCATGGCCTCCGGGGAAGCGAGTGGACCGTCTACTAGGTCTCCGCGGGAGTCAGAGCCGCGCACCCCGCGACAAGACAAGTATTCGGTGCTTTTGCCCACCTACAACGAGCGCGAGAACCTACCGCTCATTGTGTGGCTGCTGGTGAAGAGCTTCTCCGAGAGGTAGCGCGCCCGGCCGCCCTCCTAGAGGAGTGAGATGAGCTGGCTTTCCCGGCCTGGGTGTCGGCAGTTGGCTGCGAGAGGCGGCCCCCTGCCTGGCTTCTCTTCTGTCTCCCGCTGGAAGCCTTGGGGAGGAAGCCACCCTACGAGGAAGGAGGCGGATACTTCCCGGGTTCTTTCTATGTCTCGGGTTCTTATCTCTGCCCTCGGGTTTTGTGACACACTCCTTTATTATACACTCCCTTATACCTCACCCCGCTTTTTTCTTAGAAGGGCTGGCCCCCCTTTTACTTGTTTGCTTTTATTGTTTTATTTTATATTTGGCATGCGCCCGCAGCATGTGGGATCTTAGTTCCCGGACCAGGGATCGAACCCACGTTCCCTGCGTTGGGAGCTCAGAATCTTAACCACCGGACCGCCAGGGAAGTCCCTAGCCACCCTTTTAATTACTGCGAGGCCGAAAGCCTGACCTCACTCCTCCCTCTATCTAGGTGGTTAGGATCTGCGGCAGGAGCCAGGACTCTCAGTGAGGCCGCTCACTCCCGCCCGGGTGCTGAGGGCTTATGTAAGCATGAGGTTTGGGCTCTGTGGGTTAGGGAGCTGCTGCTGGGCTGGACATCCTTTCTGGAGAGGGCAGAAGGGCAGATTCGCTGGTGGATGTTTGATGTGATTGTTAGAAACAGAGATTTTGGAGTTGAATTTGAAAGAGTTATACAGTTTTTTTTAAACTTCAGAAAATCGTGGTATCAGTACGAAGTAACTTGTTTTACGGTTGCACCAAAGGGATCATGTGTAAATCTTTGAAGATCTTTCCATATCAGCACATACAAACTTCGCAAATTATTGTGAAAATTGGGTAATATCATATGGCTGTGTTATAATTTTTCTAACCGGGTCATATCAATGAACACGGATTATTTCCAGAGTTTTTCTGTTTTTCTCTTTTGACTTTAACTTTACAAATGAGAATAGGGACTTTGTGCACAACGTATTTAACAGCATTGAGAAAAGTGCTTGACATGTAAGAAGTGCTCCTTACACATTCTTACTTTTACTAGTATACCGTGGATAAAGTCTTTGTGGTGTAATTGCTGAGTCGACAGAGATGTGCTTAGATTGATACTTAATGATAAATTGCTCTCAAAAAAGATAGTACCGGCTTAGGACTCTCCAACATTCATCAGAGAGGGCCTGTTGCCCCACCAACCAGCCAGTTTTATTAAACCTACATTGTTGGAAATGTTAATTGGTGAAAGATACTGCTGTTTTGATTATAATTCTTTGAATGAAATAACTATCCTCACATTCACGGCTTTTCAAAGTTTTTTTATCCGTAGCTTTTAACCCTTTTTTCTTTAAGTTATATTTTGATTTCTCAAGCTCTTTCCAGATGAGAGAAATTGTCATGTAGCTGATCTTGTTGAAGCTTGTCTTCTGATTATACAATATTTTTTGCTCTATTCTTTAATTTTTTTATGTAGTGCAGTTTATCTTTCAGTAGTTTCTGGGTGGATTTTTTTTAATCAAAATGAAGTTTATTGACGGAAACATCTATTTTCTTTTCAGATGGCAGTCAGGTAATCTACAGTGTGCTCAGCTTGTTTCCTTTAACTACCTCACCCTCAGGTGGTGTGGGTGCTTTGAAGTGGAGAGGGCAGTAATTTTGCTTATGAATGACTCCATTTGTTTATGAAGTATATCTCTTTCAGAACAACAACTAGAATTAACATTTTAACTTTTTTTTTAAGTGTTTATTGAATGTGTTACAATATTGCTTCTGTTTCATGTTTTGGTTTTTTTGGCCACGAGGCATGTGGGATCCTAGCTCCCTGACCAGGAATGGAACCTGCACCCCCTGCACTGGAAGGCAAAGTCCTAACCAGTGGACCACCAGAGAAGTCCAGCATCTTAACTTTTTTTGGCTTTACGAGCCAAATTTAATGCACTGTTGGAAACTGAAGTCATCTTATGTACTCTTAGAAGTTAGGATGTGTTTTGCTTTCTTCCAAGTTTGCTGGGGCCGACTTTTTAAAGCTTTTAACAATAGAATGTGTTTTCTGGTTGATTTCCTCGCATTTGTTTCTTCAAGCAGGACCAGAGGAAGCAGAATGTTGGGTTTCGGGGGTTTGTCTGTATCTCCTTTTCTTTCCCCTTAAGTTTCCCAATAAAGTTAACAAAAAGAATGTTTTCTTTAAAGGGAGGTGGGGAGAGATATCATGGTGATCACAGGTACATCCAAGTATTGTGCTGGCTTGTTTTTAGAATAAAAACTGTCACATGAAGTTAATGGGAACAACGAAAAGATGTTAATTTTGAAGCACTGACATCTTTTGTCATTCTATGCTCTTTTGGTTTTTGGGGGGTGTTGGGTTTTTTTGTTTGTTTGTTTTGATAGTGTGGGATAATGGGTATAACTGTTTGAAATAGTGATGTAAAAGACTGTCACCATTCTCAAGTGGATATTTTAAGGGTGAAATTAAATTAGATTTATCTATTCATGGATTAAATTAAAAAGAATAATCACCCAGAGCTACTCAGCTGACTTGATATCTTTAAATATATTTTTGAAATATTTTATGTAACTAAGACTTGATATTAAAGTTCCACAATTCCATTTCCCAAGTAGGTATAAAATTTTATATGATATCCTATCGTATATAATATATGATCACTATAATCTTTTTAACGAAGGAGTATGTTTTCTGTGAGAATTTTAACATATCAGGACTGTATAGCATTTTCCAGCAACGTACGTAGTTGGGAGGTGACATAGTAAATATTTGACATTTATGTCATTTGATAATTAAAGTTTTCCTTGGTGCTTAACATGGCAATAAATTTCCGCTTATACTGGGGAGGAATTAGTGATTTTAAAATCATTTTTTCATTTGAGACTACTGTCTCCAAGCAGTAGTTTAAATTTAAAAAAATTTAATTTTTTTTATTTTAGTGGCTTCAACTATGAAATTATAATCATAGATGATGGAAGCCCAGATGGAACAAGGGATGTTGCTGAACAGTTGGAGAAGATCTATGGGTCAGACAAAATTGTAAGTCATTTTTCTATCATATCAGTTATGTTTATATTGGGGAAAGATGATGGATGAACAGTGCTTAAATTCAGTCTGTCTAGAAACTGAAAAAGTTAAAGAGCAACTTACACACTTGGGGTTTAGATGCATTTTCATTGTGCTTGAGATTTTACATGTCTTTGATATGTTGAGTCAGTGGTAGGTTTACAGCAAGATAGTGAGCCTTTGGATGAACTCTGTTTTTATGTCTGACTCTGCAGATCAGTTTCCTTGAAGGGCAGAATTAAAGCATGATACTGAAATGAGAAGGAATATTGGTAGAGCTAGGTTGCAGTTAGTAATGTGTCTTGTTCTTTAGCACTCCCTTTCTCTAGGTATTCTCATACTGTCAGTAGAGAATCCTGCCTACAGCTAGCTTGTAGCTGGGAAAGGTGACTGATTGTTTTCATGTGAAACATGATTTTTCAGGGAACTTGGCATTTTTATTTTTATCTGTAGAACAGTCTTGTGGAAGTATTTGGATTGACTTTCTGAGTCTTAAACTTTAGATATTCCCACTGTGCCTTAAAGCCTGTTGTTCTTCTACAGGAGTAACTTAGGCAGATGTAGAGTTCATTTTGTAATAGCTTTGTAATTTTTATTTTTGATCAGTATTTTGGCTTTATAAACGTTGGAGCATACTTGTGAGATCACTTCAGCTAATTCTTGGGCCAAAAGCATACATTAAATCCAGGTTTAATTAGAAAACACATTCTAGGCTTTCGGTATTTTGTAATTTGTATAGACCAGAATTTCTCAATCTCAGCACTACTGACCTTGGGACCTGATAGGTCTTTGCTGTGAGGGACTGTCGTGTATGTTGTAGGATGTTAGGATCATCCCTGGACTCTACCCACGAGATGCAGCAGCAGCCCCCCTCCTCAGTGTGGCAACCAAAAATACCTCTGGATAACATCGAGTGTCCCTCCCTTTGTGGGCAGAATTGTCCCTCTTCCCAACAGAGAACGATTGGTATAGGAATAAAGAAGTCTCTTGGAATAGCCAGGACCTGGAAGCAACCTAAATGTCAATCAACAGAGGAATGGATAAAGAAGATGTGGTACATATATATACAATGGAATATTACTCAGCCATAAAAAGGAACGAAGAAGTCTCTTGGAGAACCTTTATTGATATTTGCATTTCAAGAAATGGCAATTAAGCATCATAAAGAATAGGCTTGGGCTTCCCTGGTGGCGCAGTGGTTGAGAATCTGCCTGCCAATGCAGGGGACACAGGTTCGAGCCCTCCTCTGGGAAGATCCCACATGCCGCGGAGCAACTAGGCCCATGAGCCACAATTACTGAGACTGCTCGTCTGGAGCCTGTGCTCCGCAACAAGAGAGGCCGCGATAGTGAGAGGCCCATGCACTGCGATGAAGAGTGGCCCCCACTTGCTGCAACTAGAGAAAGCCCTCGCACAGAAACGAAGACCCAACATAGCCATAAATACATACATACATACATACGTAAATAAAATTAAAAAAAAAAAGAATAGGCTCTGGGTCCAGATATTCTTGATTAGTCCCAATACTGAAATAATTTCTATGCAGTTGGAGGAGATCTTAGTTGGTGAGAAGCATTTAAAGAAATGTGTTACTCTTACATACACGGTAAATCTATCCTGTACTAGAGGTTCTTTCCATCTCACAGACGAGCAATTCACAGAACTAGCACACCTCAGTCCTCTCTGAATGTCTCCAGATGTACAAGTGTACAGAGGAGATAAAAACTGAGATTTTCATCCTTCTAGCAGTGACTTCCGATAATGCTAGGTTCATATTTTTGGCCAACAGTTCCTCAGTTTTTATTAAGTTCTGGGCCAGGGCTACTGATTCACATAATGTATAGAATACTTTCATTATGCACTTCCATTTAATCTGGGAACATCAACCTAACAGTGTTTTGAATACTTTTGTCAAAGAACCTCAGCCTTGAGGTGTGATTGATTGATCTTAAGGAATGCCTGATGAATTGATCTCAAATTCTAAAACAACATGGTCTTCAAAGGGTTCCACTTTTCCCATCAATCCAACAAAATTTAAAATAATGAGGAAAAAATAGCATTTACTATCATGATTTCCGTGTGGTACCAGGGAAATTCCCTATTCATTCATTATTTTATCACTTTTAGGTCATTTAAACTAGAATATTACGTGTGTGCACGTGCGCACGCGCCAATGACAAGCTATGCCAGGGAGGGCACTTGCTTGCTTTTTAGGTGACATATATATATTTAGTTGGGGGAAAAATTAGGAACCACCTTACAATACCTCAGATAAAATATTCACAGATGCTTTGTTAGCCTTTCAAACTGGCTGAAATGAATATTTTAGAAAAAAAGCTAAGGAAAAAAAAATTTAACTCTTGAGGTGAGGAAACAGACTAGAGGTTAAGTGACTTTCCAAGGGTACATAGGTAATTAATAAATGGCAGGAGTGGGACCATAGAAGAATTGGAGGCACATATTCTGAACTGTTAACAGTGATCACAGGACAGGGAGATATGAGATTTGGAGGGCTTCTATTATGTTTGATGTACATGGCTTGTTTCATCCCCCAACTTGAGATCAGATAGACTCATCTATATTTTGTCATTATTTATAGTTTAGTATTCTTAAAAATTGTTTTGATAATGAAGTGTAACACACATTCATTACTTTCTAAATGTCAAGCATAACTATAGGATTGAGAGATTTGACTACTTAAAAATATTTGGTTCATCCCCAAATACCAACATATTTTCTCTGACAAAGACATCAGTATCCTAATCAAATGTACAGAAATAAATGTTCATAAAAACAAGAACTACAGGGCTTCCCTGGTGGTGCAGTGGTTGAGAGTCCGCCTGCCGATGCAAAAAAAAAAAAGGAACTACAGATGGTCAAAAGTGAAAAAAATATGAGCCTCACTGATAAGAATTGCAAAATAGAGTATGATTAGCCTTTTCTTAGCTGCAGATTTATTTTTATTCTTTCTCCCAACCCGTTTTCGAGAGTACAGTAAAACAGATCCACTCAAATGGTGTTGATCCTAGTGGAAATTGATATCGTTTTCTGAAGTGTCACCAAGATTTTCTACGATAAAGATTTTTACAAAGTAAGTTTTTTTGTCAAACAAATCATAGTGTTGTATGGTATTTTCTAAGCAGTTGTGGTAAGCATTCTTCAGGGTATGTGCCCTGTACCCTTACACACACTTCCTGTGAATTCACAGCTTCTTCTGATGACGGCTGAGTGAGGTGAGCTCTGTGTGCCCATTACTGCCCCGGGGTCACACAGCAAATTAGCAGGGGGGGTTCCATAGTCATCTACTAAGCCATCCTGCCTCGTGTAAGAAAAAGCAATCATACTGATGTGAGGAGGGAAAAAAAGGAGAGGGGTGGAATTAGCAGTCTGAAAGTAAAGCACAGGAGATGAAACAATTTGAACTTTTTATTACATAAGAAGTAAACAAGTATATTCTTTTTTTTTTTTTTTTTTTTTTTTTTGTGGTACGTGGGCCTCTCACTGTTGTGGCCTCTCCCGTTGCGGAGCACAGGCTCTGGACGCACAGGCTCAGCGGCCATGGCTCACGGGCCCAGCCGCTCCGTGGCATGTGGGATCCTCCCGGACTGGGGCACAAACCCGCGTCCCCCACATCGGCAGGCGGACCCTCAACCACTGTGCCACCAGGGAAGCCCAACAAGTATATTCTTGTCAAATGTAAATATTACCAGTAAAACTGAATTGGCCTCTGATGAGCATTTCTTGATCTGCATCCCAGTCCCTTCTCCAGGGGAGACCCCGGTCCACATTTTGGTATATGTTACCCCAGATCTTTTTGTGCACATGTGTGTGTGTCTACATCTATAGAATCAGGTAATGTGGTTTTATATGTGTGTTTTTGTTTTTGAACAGAAATGCAGTCTTCCTGTATCATTCTGTTACTCTTTTGTTTTTGTTTTTTTTTTGCGGTACGCGGGCCTCTCACTGTTGTGGCCTCTCCCGTTGCGGAGCACAGGCTCTGGACGCTCAGGCTCAGCGGCCATGGCTCACGGGCCTAGCTGCTCCGCGGCATGTGGGATCTTCCCGGACCGGGGCACGAACCCGCGTCACCTGCATCGGCAGGCGGACTCTCAACCACTGCGCCACCAGGGAAGCCCTCTGTTACTCTTTAATTATACCTTGGTCATCTTTTGTCACCAGATTACCTCATTCTTTTTTTTTTTTTTTTTTTTAACATCTTTATTGGGGTATAATTGCTTTACAATGGTGTGTTAGTTTCTGCTTTATAACAAAGTGAATCAGTCATACATAAACATATGTTCCCATATGTCTTCCCTGTTGCGTCTCCCTCCCTCCCACCCTCCCCATCCCACCCCTCCAGGCTGTCACAAAGCACCAAGCCAATATCCCTGTGCCATGCGGCTGCTTCCCACTAGCTATCTACCTTACTGCGTTTGTTAGTGTGTATATGCCCATGACTCTCTCTCGCCCTGTCACAGCTCACCCTTCCCCCTCCCCATAACCTCAAGTCCGTTCTCTAAGAGGTCTGCGTCTTTATTCCTGCTTTACCCCTAGGTTCTTCATGACATTTTTTTCTTAAATTCCATATATATGTGTTAGCATACGGTATTTGTCTTTTTCTTTCTGACTTACTTCACTCTGTATGACAGACTCTAGGTCTATCCACCTCATTACAAATAGCTCAATTTCGTTTCTTTTTATGGCCGAGTAATATTCCATTGTATATATGTGCCACATCTTCTTTATCCATTCATCCGATGACGGGCACTTAGGTTGTTTCCATCTCCGGGCTATTGTAAATAGAGCTGCAATGAACATTTTGGTACATGACTCTTTTTGAATTTTGGTTTTCTCAGGGTATATGCCCAGTAGTGGGATTGCTGGGTCATATGGTAGTTCTATTTGTAGTTTTTTAAGGAACCTCCATACTGTTCTCATAGTGGCTGAACCAATTCACATTCCCACCAGCAGTGCAAGAGTGTTCCCTTTTCTCCACACCCTACCTCATTCTTTTAACTGCTCCATGGTACCCTATCTATGTAACGTGGTTTGTATTTTATATAAACTTTTGAACGTTCTGAAAATTATAAATAACAAAATTATCCTTTGTTTGAAAAAAAGATTTTTAGCTAAAACACACGGTTATAGAAAATCTAAGATGAACTTTAAAGGATTTGCTTTTTCAGGGCAAATACCAGATGAGGTCAGTATTTTGTCAGTAACAGTCAAGCACAAAATCAAGTAAAACCTGACATGTCTGGTTTGATTTTGTTCAGTGAATAGTAATTATTATAGATGATTGATTGAATGTCTAGTTCTCCTCTATATAAACACTCATGGGGTAGGAATGTATTTTATCATCTTTGTTCCTCCCCTAGACCTATAGCAGCTTGCGTGTAGTTTTTTAAAAAAAGAGAAAATCTATCCTGTTTAAATTAAACTGGAAATACTTTGGAGATTGCAGTCTGAGGCAACCTGCTTACCCACTGGCAAGTGCCGGGGGGCGGGGGAGGGAGGAGGATAAGAAATGCTCAGTAGTTAGTCTACTTGAGCCCCCTACCTCAGAAACTTAGCACTAAAACCTTGGCATTCTACTTTTCCAGAAATTTAGAGAGAAAAGGAAATAACAACTAAGTCAGTGTTTATATATGAAGCAAGAAGTGTAGAAAGACTAATTGACAAACTGTAAAGAGAAAGAATTTAATCTTAGGAATATAACCTGAAATCATGTCATTGGACCAATAGAGAATAAGATGAGGTCATCCAAGCACAGAGTCAAGATAAGTGGATGGAGTATCAACATTTAAAATCACAAAGGGAATTGAGAAAACAAGCATGGCTATCAAATATTCCAAAAAGGTATAGAATAAGTGAGTTAAATACTCAGTTTTCCTAGGAAGGAATCAATAGATATTGCTTAAAATGATAAATCAAGTAATAGACATAAAAAAATGTTTTTTTGGTGGATAGCTCTGGGGTGCGGCAGGGGGCGGAGTTTAAGATTTGGTCTGTGGGGTTTGGGTGAAAGAATGTTACTTTTCCTTGAAAGCTATTAAATTATTTGATTTGTTACTAAATGCTTTTTTTACTTTGGCAAAAAATGTTAAGCATATTCTGCTTTAAGGTCTAATAAATGCAGCTGTATTTCTGTTAAAATGAGTGAGCACTTATTAAAAAAGAGTTTTTATTAGTCAGATTTTCGATTATTTGTGTTAAAATGCCATTTCTTATTCTTACAGCTTCTAAGACCACGGGAGCAAAAGTTGGGACTAGGTAAGTAGAACCTCTCACCCCTCATGCCTGCTCCTTGCCTTGGTAAGATTATCCAGTGTGTATTTCCCCAGTTTGGAACAGGGCCAAAATACAGTCACCTCCTGTGATGGTTTTTAATGATCTTAATGATATTCAGATGGTTTAACTTGAATTGCCTGTATGAGGCAAAGCCCACTTAGGAAAACAGAAACCACTGTAATTCTTTCAATATAGGGAATTTAATACAGAGAATCTGGTTACACAGGTGAAGGAATTGCTGAGAAGCCAAATGGAACAGTGGGGCTACTCAGAGATTAGTAGCAGCTGGAGCTCACTACCGCTCCTGGGCTGGAGCAACAATGGAGGAGATGGTGTTTTTAGAGCGGGGAACCCGGGCTGCCCAGAGGAGCTAGAATGGTGGAGTCAGGGATGCTTGGCAGAAGTGGGAGCCATGGATGGAATCTGGTCCATGCTGGGAGGCAGAGTAAAGGGGAGGACAGTTGGACTTTTCCCCTTCTCCTTGAGATCTTCCTTCTTCCTGTGCCTCCCAAAGCTGCTTGGAAACCAGTTGACAAGAAAACAAATATAGTACCCTGCAAAGAACAGAGAAGGGATCTAAGGGCAAACATTTAGACCAGCACACTGCCTTAGCTGTAAGTCTTTTGAACAGTTCTTGAAGTTACAAGTTTTTAAAAGGTGTTTATTTTTTTAAAAGGAAGCTTTTCCAGCTTTAAAATGTAAGGGGTTATAGAAAAGCTCAGATGAGGTCAGTCATTCTAAGATGAAAATCTTGAATGCCTTTATTTCTATTGTTGGTCACAGCTGCTTTATGTTGAAAAGTGGTATAATTTTACTGAAAAATTGGGGGAGCATGGAGGAAGCACAGTTCTTGAAAATTGAGTATCTGCTGTCCTGAAGACCCTCAGTTTCATGGCATGATCAAATGTTCTGAATATCTGAATCCAGAAGGTTCTTTGGGATTGAAATAATTTTGAAACTGCCATGAAAGCCACCAAGAATTACTAACCCGTCAGTGGAAATCCAAAAAGCTGTGGGTAGTCATGTTTTTTAAAAATTAATTAATTAATTAATCTGGTTGGCTCTTAGTTGCAGCAGGTGGGCTCCTTAGTTGTGGCTCACCAGCTCCTTAGTTGCGGTTTGCAGGCTCCTTCGTTGCGGCATGCGTGTGGTATCTAGTTCCCTGACCAGGAATCGTACCTGGGCCCCATGTGTTGGGAGCGTGGAGTCTTAACCACTGTGCCACCAGGGAAGTCCCTGGATAATCACTTCTTAACAAAAGAAGTCAGAAGAGTTCTGCCTTTCTAATAAGATACTGTAGTGATTTGGGGCTAGAGAATGCAGGAATTCCCACATCCTGTTCCTGACCAGTCACCCTTACCTGCCAAGTCCCCGAGGAATATTTAAGCATGAGGGTGGCTAAGTAATTGCTAGTTGCACCTTTGGCCCCAGATACAGGGCTCTAGTGTACCAGGCTTCCAGTGTAGAATACACTCACTGCGTAGCTTTTGTGGGACAGGGGTGATAGGCTGAGCAGAAGCAGAGAGACTGGTTAGGTAGGGATCCACGCATCAGAAGATGGTGCCTGGGACTAAAGTGAAATCGGAGACGAAAGAATGAAATTGAGAATTTTGTTTTTTTTAAGGGCTTCAAATGCTTGGCCCTTTTATTTATTTATTTATTTATTTATTTTTGGTTGTGTTGGGTCTTCATTTCTGTGCGAGGGCTTTCTCTAGTTGTGGCAAGCGGGGGCCACTCTTCATCGCGGTGCGCGGGCCTTTCACTATCGCGGCCTCTCTTGTTGCGGAGCACAGGCTCCAGACACACAGTCTCAGTAGTTGTGGCTCACGGGCTTAGTTGCTCCGCGGCATGTGGGATCTTCCCAGACCAGGGCTCGAACCCGTGTCCCCTGCATTAGCAGGCAGATTCTCAACCACTGCGCCACCAGGGAAGCCCGAGAGATGTTTTTGATGGAGAATAACAAATAGGATGTTAGAGGACTAATGTATGCTTTTCAGAGGTGCTTAGCAATTTCTTCCCTGTTCAGATATATACCTGAGCATTTCTGGTGATTTCCTTTAATGGATATAAATATTTTCATTTTTAGGAACTGCGTATATTCATGGGGTGAAACATGCCACAGGAAACTACGTAGTCATCATGGATGCTGATCTCTCACACCATGTGAGTGCTATATTTCTTTAGAGGCTATTTATGATAGTCTTAGCCTGTTTTACTGACCTACTCTTTATTCTTTCTAAATTTCAGCCAAAATTTATTCCTGAATTCATTAGGTAGGTATTTCTAATATTTGAAAGAATTATTCAAATCATTTACCTTATATTGATTTTGTACTTATTTTCATTTTTCATTCATTAAAAATACTCATGCTATTTTAAGTTTGCTATCAAAAATGAAACCAAGGTATAGCTTTGAGACATGTAAATATTTAGTTCTGTGACTAAATGATATCTTTTAGGAGCCCTGAGAGGAGTAATCAACAGATAATTCCTTTGTTACCTAATTCTTACAGACTACAGAAAAATATGAAAAGCAGCTTCCCTGTTAAATGGAATTAAGCCCTGCATCGTAAGAGTAGAACACTATGAATACCTGGGGTTTATTCCAGGAATGCCAAAATCAGGAATCGGTCAAAAAAATTCATTTATCACATTAACAAAGAAAGCAGCATGACTGGGGACTTCCCTGGTGGTCCAGTGGCTAAGACCCCACACTCCCAATACAGGGGGCCCAGGTTGGATCCCTGGTCAGGGAACTAGATCCCACATGCATGCTGCAACTTAGCGTTTGCATGCCACAACTAAGGAGCCTGCTGGCCGCAACTAAGGAGCCTGTGTGCTGCAACTAGGACCTGGCACAGCCAAATAAATAAATAAATATTTTTTAAAAAGAAAAGAAAAGAAGCGTGATTAAGTCTATAGATGGTAAAGCGTATTTGGTAAAATTCACTAGCCATTGCTAATTAAAATTTTAATGTAGAAATAGAAGGAAACCATACTGAAGGAAAACATACTGAAGACAACCTGGTCCTAACACAAAGGTCTTACTTTTTGTTTTTGTTTTTGGTTTTTTTTGGCCACACTGCGTGGCTTGCAGGATCTTAGTTTCCCGACCAGGGTTTTAGTCCAGGCCCTCAGCAGAGTCCTAAGCACTGGACCACCAAGGAATTTCCCCACAAAGGTCTTATTAAATGGTAAAATGTTGAGTCATTTCCAATAAACTCATCAATGATTATAGGCGTACCACCTATCATTAAACATGGAGATTTTAAGTAATGTTGTAACATAAGAGTTTAGTATATATTGGTAAAGGATACAAAATTACATTTATTTGCAGGTAATGTAACTATATTTTTAGAAAACCCAAGAGACCATGACACCTCTCAGAGTAAGAATTTGGAAGCTGTTCTGAATGTAAGCTAAATACACAAAAACAGTCAGATCAGGCCGCTCACCTGTTCAGAACACTGCCAGGAGTCCTGTGAGCACATGGGGGGAAATCCACACTCCTTTACTTGCCCCTCAAACCACTCGTGATGTGGCCCCTGCCTTGCATTCTGAACTCATCTTATGCCCCTCCCCCTTGCCTGAAGTGCTCTTTCACTGCTCCTTAATGGCCAACTCCTCCTTGTTTGATCTCTGCATAAAAGTCACCTCAGAAATACCTTCTCTGCTTAGATCACCAATACACAAAAGCTCCTTTGACCTGATAAGGCAGTAGAACCAGTGGAGTAGAAAATGGGTGAAAGATACAAGCAGGCCATGTGTAGAAGAAGTCCAAATGGCTAATAAACCTAAGAGAAGATATTCACCCTGGGATGTAGTCAGGGAAATGCAATTAAAATAACCGTGTGTTACTATTAGTTTTTCAAAATTAAAGACATATAGAACAATACATCCAGCACCAATAAGATGATAGAAGATGAACATGGATATTGCTGGAGGAAGTATGAGTTACTACAGCCTTTTTGGAAAGTAATTTCTGGTGATATCTGTTAGAATTAAAAATACTCATAAGCTTTGCTTTAGCAATTCTGTTGAAAGCTCAACAGCTTTTTCTAATTGCCAGCTAATTTATTTTTTTCTGCAGGAAGCAAAAGGAGGGTAATTTTGACATTGTCTCTGGAACTCGCTACAAAGGAAATGGAGGTGTATATGGCTGGGATTTGAAAAGGAAAATAATCAGGTATATATGTATGTGCTCATGATTTCTCTATTTTGTTTTTAGTGTAACTACTAGAAATACGTTTTTAACAGGTATTTGGATTAAATTACCATGCTGCCTTGGAGTTTGTGGGATCAGATTGTAACTTCCAGAAAGTATTCCCAGATAGCTTCTTACCCACAGTTTTTCCTGTGTTAGAGTATTGTATTTTGGATGGTTTTCACTTGGGAAAAATTTGCATAAACCTTTGAACCTTTCGTAGAAATGGTCTAATTCAGCACAGTTTGTTCTGCTGGACCTTCAGCTTTGATTTAAGTGAACTATTCATCTATATTTTTGGACTAAATATGTAATTTTTTCCATATATATTTTTCAATAATTTAAGACACTTCATGATTTCAGCTTTTACTAAGCAGCATAAAGTAGTGAGGCTTTGGAGGCAGACCTGGGTTAAAGTCCTGATTGTGTCTTTTAATTACTTGTGTCCCCTTGCATATTTTACCTTTTCTAGGCTTACTTTCCTCATGATAAGATGGAAATAAAACAAACTTTCAGTTTTCTATTACAGTGTAACAAACCATCCCAAAACTGAGTGACTTACAGCAACAATTTATTGTTTCTCACAATTCCGTGGTTTGGCTACTGGTTCCTCTGCTGACTTCACCTGGGCTCACTCATGCAGTTTCCTTCAGCTGGAGGCTCCAAGATGGCCTTATTCATATGCTTGGCAGTTGGTACTGGTTGTTGGCTGGGCCATCTCAGTTCTCCTGCATGTGGCCGCTTACCTGGGAAGCTAGATCAGCTTCTTTACATGGCATCCTAAGGGCAGCACCCAAAAGTACCAAGGCTGCAGCTGCAAGGACTCTTGAGTCCTAAGCTCTGGGGCTAACACCAAATTAATTTTTGGTCAAAGCAAGCCCATAATCAAGGGGTGGGGAAATAGAATCCACCTCTTGATGGGAAGACCCACAAAGAATTTTTGACCATATTTAATCTATGGCACCTAGGTTGTTGGGAAGATGTGTTTCTATCTCTAAAGGATCTATATAGCTTATTGCTTTTTGTGTAACAACATAACTTTATATAAATTCTTATAGTATTTTTTATCACCCACTTCATTCCTATTGAAGGTTCTGTTAGGTTAATGTCACTTTTGCCTCTTAACTGTTAAACCTTGGGCAAGTATTTCAAACATGTAAGAGCCTCAGTCTTCAGTGAAATGAAGGGGTCGGATGACTCAGTGGTTTTCAATCCTCCTGAGCACTGAAGTCATGTAGGGGGAAAATTATACACAACTGCTCCCTGTTTGTCCTCCCTTTCTTGTGCACACACATACTGCAGACCATTTGAGTGGATCTCCAGAGGTGGTGCAAGAGCATCAGTATTTTTCACAGGCTCCCAGATGATTCTGTTGTGCAGCCAAGGTTGAGAGCAACAAATCAGTGATCTCTCAGGCCTCTCTGAATTGTTCATTAAAGCTACTATTTAAAATCAGGGAGTCCCAGTCAGAGACAATTTACAACGTTTAGTTGGATCATTTAGTTGTATTGAGTTGTATCTGTCATTAGTTGTTAATGTCTGCACTGACTTTATAGTATAAACTCCTGAGAAAGAGTCTGTATCACTTGCTCAAGGTCTCATTTGTATGGTCCAGAACCAGAATTGAACCCAAGTCTGTCTGACTCTTGCTGCATTTTAATTAAAAGACCCCAATTTTAAAATGCATTATCTTAAATAGATGTACAAATATATACATACAGACACGCACACATACACATAAATACATATACACTCACATTCCTTTGATTACACCCATTTTGGTGGGTAAACCATGTCCTGGAATTTTTTTGTAGCTATTTGAAGGAAAATGTTTCTGTTAGCCATTATGCCAACTATATCCCTAACCATGTTATTTATATGAAATAGACACTCCTGGGACTTCCCTGGCAGTCTAGTGGTCAAGACTCCGCACTTCCAATGCAGGGGGCTTGGGTTTAATCCCTGGTCTGGGAACTAAGATCCCACGTGCTGTGGGGCACGAGGGGGTCGGGGGAGGAAGGGAGGGAGGGGAAGGAGAAGAAGGAAGGAAGGGGGGAAGGAGAAGGAAGGAAGAAAGAAAGAAACACTCCTAAGGATTCCCTTGATGGTTACCCTGGCTTTGCAGAGAAACTGTTTTCTCCAGGCTGCTTCCCCTGCTGCCCTCCACACCCCCGCCAAAAAAAAAAAAAACACCTTTTTTCTGAATCTGAACACTCTAAAATAATTTGAGCCCACTAAAATATAGCTGCAGTACCAAAGTCATTTTTTCCAAGTGTACTTCACATCTTTTTGAAATGTTAATAATAGCTATTAGTCAGTAATAGATTATAGTTGATTGATACCTAGTTGTGTTTGAAGCACAGATCCTAAAGTCATTGTTATGGACTGAATGTTTCTGCTAGAATTCATGTGTTAAAGTACCTTATGCAGGGAATGTTGGTATTTGGAAGTGGGGTTTTGAGGAGGTAATTAGGTTTAGATGAGGTCCTGAGTGTGGGGCACTTTTGGTGGGATTAGTGCCCTTTCAAGAAGAAACCAAGAAAGCTTGGCCTTTCTCCTCCTACCCCCACCCTCAGCCCCTCTGCCCCCCTCCACTTGAGCACACAGCAAGAAGGTACCATGTGTAGGCTAGGAACAGGATCCTCACCAGGAACCAAGTCTACAGCACCTTGATCTTGCACTTTTCAGCCTCCAGAACTGTGAGAATTGAATATCTGTTGTTTAAGCCACCCAGTCTACGGTATTTTGTTATAGAAGCCCAAGCAGACTAAGAAAGTCTCAGAATGGAACTTTTGGTCAATTTCCAGAGATTGCCAAAAACCAAAACCTTCTCCCACCTGCACACCTTTTTAAAAAAATTTTTTAAAAAGCCATTTTAATGCAAACTGACCTATTACCCAGTTGGAAACTGCCATCACTTGGTGATCTGAATCTGAAAAAGAAACTCCAGATCCCTGATAGATCACTTTTGCTGTCTTGACAGATGTTTGTAATTCTAAATCATGACTGTTGGCAAATATGCGAGTTGAGTTAAAAAATCTATTACCATTCTCACCTAGAGTTTGGAAGAATGAGTGTTTTATGGTCGCCTCTACATGTCACATTCCAAGAATAAAAATCCCTATTTTCTGAAAAATGAGAACTAACAGATCTCCTTTCACTGATTTCTGTTTGTTCCATAGAATTAACATTTTTGTGAAATAGTGTTGCATTTATGAAGTCAGTGTAGCATTTTTAGCACTCTACACTTGGGTGTATTTCTTTTGTTTAGAAATTGTACTTTATAAAGAAAATCTTTTATTTGGCAGCCGTGGGGCCAATTTTATAACTCAGATCTTGCTGAGACCAGGAGCGTCTGATTTAACAGGAAGTTTCAGGTACAGTGAAAACCTGTGATTGTGTGTATTCTACTATTTACAATTTCTTGCCTAAATTTCTTGCTTTATAATGACTTAAAGAAATACTTTTCGTTTCTATCCCATTTTTGTTCTGGAACGCTAAAAAAGACAGACTGAAGTTGGTTAGAAGCTGCTAATAAAGGCGTAAGCATCTTAAGGGAAAATATTGTACTTTTTAAAGAGTATGGATGACAGGTTCGTGTGCTTGTTAACAGTAGTATCGCTGCTCAGCCCTTGAGGGGCCTGAGGTGACCATGGACTGCTCATTCAGGATATTACTGAGATGGGCTTCAAAAACAGTGCCTCTTCCAGTAATTTTCTGCAGCTTATAGCATTGTCCACAGAAAAGTTTAAAATCTTTAATATTTATATAGAGCTTTTTCAGTTTCCTTATTCTCCATGTTTTTTATTAAAAAAAAATTCTTGTTTAAATGGAGCGAAGCCTCCTGCTAGGTCCTTGGGGGTTTTTTATTTTTGTTTGTTTCTGGGGGTGTGTGTATTATCTCTGAAACTATAAAATTTCTGTTCATCTGCTTTAAGGCTGAGACCCATGCATTGGTTAATACTTTCTATTACTTGGCATTTGCTTCTATCCATTAAATAATGTTGATTCTTCCATACTTCATTAGAACACACAAACACACAAATTTAGGAGCTGGTTGTTGAAGGTTAACTAGTACCACTAGTGCAGCTGCAAGTCTGTTGGATAGCAGTTCAGAGATAGTAAGACAGAGTCAAAAGTGAAGAGAGGAGCCATCGCAAATTAGAGGTCAGATAATGAAAATGAAACCTCTCTAGAATTAAAATGTAAATTATTTTGAAAGCACAATTTGGTGTATAAAAGATAGATAGGGACCCCATAAATACATCTCTTCAGTTCTACACTTCGAGGCAAATGAATAATGTGTTATAAAGATCTCTGATTTCCAGAGGAAAAAAAAAGATTGTAATTAAAAAAAGATATTGTGGTGGAGGAGGCAGGGGTGGCAATGAAGAGAAATAAATCTTACAAAGTGACTCTTACGGGAATAAAGTGACTCTTACAGGGAAAGAATTCGTAGCCTAATCCTAGTTTTAAAGGTACTGCTGAAACGTTATTCCATTATCCCACCATCACAGTTCTTCCCATAATCCCAGACCTCCCTCCCCTACTTAACATCATTTGACATATATCTTTAGTTTCTACTGCTAAAATCCCAAAACATGAAAAGGTGCCTGAAACACAGTAGGTTCCTCAATAAACATTTGTTATTGAATGAATATTACTACCATCAGAATCTCCTTTCTTCACATTTATTCCAGACTTACTCTTTTGAGTTCTGATGGAGACTGTGTGGGTAAAGGAGTGCATACCACTAATCCCCCTCAGGTTCCTCTAAGTACTGTGCTTTAGCCTGATAGCCACCTAAAAGCTTGAAAAACCAAAAGGTGGGGTAACCTGAAAGGAAGCCTGAGAAAATATGTGAGTTCCAGGTATAAAGCCCTCTGGCATTATAGATCCAGGTGGCTTTAACTACCAAAAGAACGAAGTTACTGCCTCACCTAGCTTTCTCAGAAACAGAAACAGCAAGAAGAAAGAGGTAGAAATTGCTGCCTTTCTACTCACTGAGGCTCAGGGGTTTTTTTGTTTTTTAACCTCAGTGACTCTGAAAATAGGGAGCTCCTGAAGAACGTGACTGAGTTCACCCATAGGACTTCCCAGCTCCTGTCTTTCTTTGTAAATCTGATGAGCTCTGCCTTTGGCCTGCAGTCCATCTAAAGTTAGGGTGTGCATTCGCCCAGTTTAAGTGTCTAACTGTGACCTCAGTTGCTGATATCTGATTCCCACCAGGATTGCCTCATCCTGTGATCCCTACTTCCTGTCTTAAACTAGCTTAACCAAGCTCATCCTAGAGGGACTTAGTTTATCTCAGGAATTTATTTAGATCTCAGGAAATAGGAACTTCATAGACATTTATGAGGAAATGTCTGTTAACTACTTATTTCTTGTTACCTAGTTTATATTGTTGCTTCATCATCTGTCAACTCTGTTGTTCCAGTATTTGAAACCGTTTCTCCCCTTTCAGCTTTACAAATAAATTAAGAAAATAAAAACTACAAACGATGGGGGGGTTCTGCTCCACATGATTCACTTTATCACCATATTTTTATAATTTCTGATAGTGTGATAGGAAGATAATTCTCTAAAAGATACTAAGAATTCATTTTCAAAATCGTCCCAAATTATTTACCAAATATTTTTATGGCCTTTCCAGTTCAGGACAAATGTATCATAATCATCAACTGTGAGAACTTTTCTATATACAAATGGCTGGTGAAAGTTTAAGGTTTTATAAATACCAGTGAACTTTTTGTAAGGTCAGGATACATGTAGGCATGTATATTTATCCAGGTGTTCATATACATTTTAATTTCTTACAGGTTATACAGAAAAGAAGTTTTACAGAAATTAATAGAAAAATGTGTTTCTAAAGGCTACGTCTTCCAGATGGAGATGATTGTTCGGGCGAGACAGCTGAATTATACTGTTGGCGAGGTATGGTAAATAGTGTTATACTCCTCATAAAGAAACAATAGGGTTATACTCTTTATCATAAAAAGGTTAATTTTCATAAACTACTAAAAAAATGTGGAAGGCTTCCAGGTGTCCATGCAAAAGGGTGAAAATTCACATTTCTTTAAAATTAATATATTTGACTTACCAAGATTTAAAGCATAACAGAAGGCAGCATTCCCTTTTAAATAAATAAAAGTTACCGGTATCTTCTTTCTCCTTTCCCTTTCTTCTGACCACTCAGCATTATGGGATGAGTCTGCTGCTTTTCCCCTTGTCTCAGCCATCAGCCACCCTACTTAAAAATGAGTGGTGAATCCCTTTTGCCCGTTGCCTATGAGTAAATGAAAAGGGCAAGAATTGGGGGAGCAGAGGGGATTTGTAATATTTCCAGCCGGCTAGTAAGTTCTTAGGGAACACTCTCCTTGTTTAACAATAATATTCTTATTCAGAGCAAGAAAATAGCTAACTAGAATGTTACTACTGTTGTGGAAGTTATAAGATTGTTAACTTAGTGCTAAAACAGTGACAGCTAAATTTGATGGACTACTGAAAAAAATTAGGTGAAAGGCCATTTTACTTCGGGCATATAATTTTTCTTGGAAGCTTGAGTAAACCAACTTAATATTCAGGATCAATGCTTTTCAAAACACTTGTAGCTTTGGCTGGATGACCTATTTTTAGATAGTAAAATGCATGTTTAATTTTGAAGACTTGGAGGTGCACACAGTTGCTGTAAGAATCCCATAATTCGGATTTACCTTGAAGGACTTGCTATCAGCGGACTAATCTTGTTTCTGTTGTATGAGTAATTGTTGTATGCCTGCTATGCTTCCTTTCTAATATTTTTGAAGACTCACTTAACATATATTTTTTTAACTAGGTTCCAATATCATTTGTGGATCGTGTTTATGGTGAATCCAAGTTGGGAGGAAATGAAATAGTCTCTTTCTTGAAAGGACTATTGACCCTCTTTGCTACTACATAAAAGAAGGTTATTCATTTATACTTAATCATGTTCAATTTAAACATAAAAGAAGCCTGGTTGCTGATTTTTATAAAATGTACTCTTAGAACATAAATCATAAGGTAAGGTAAATTTCATGCAAATCTTTTTTCCTGAGAAACTCCATTTTATATGTCAAATTAGAAAAATGAGCAGCGTTCTCAATTTTCGTTTACATTTTGCTGTACTAAGACCTATAAATAAATGTATATGAAATTTTTGCATAAAAATGCTTTCATTAGCGTATGCAAATGCAGGATTTCTTACATGGGGAAGATTTTGAAATATTCTTTATAAAAACTGTATTCAGGGGCTTCCCTGGTGGCGCAGTGGTTGAGAGTCCGCCTGTCGATGCTAGGGGACACGGGTTCGTGCCCTGGTCCGGGAAGATCCCACGTGCCGCGGAGCGGCTAGGCCCGTGAGCCATGGCTGCTGAGCCTGCGTGTCCGGAGCCTGTGCTCCGCAACGGGAGAGGCCACAACAGTGAGAGGCCCGCATACCGCAAAAAAAACCAACCAAACAAACAAAAACTGTATTCATAGCTCTGGATTCATACCTAATACATGTCAGAAGTAAGAGGAGTGCTAATTATATTCATGAAATACACATATGATACATGGCTGTTTCTATATGAACTAAAAAAGAAATACACACCTCTGGCCCCCCCCACCTTTTTGGGTTTTTTTTTGGCTGTGCTGTGCAGCTTGTGGGATCCTAGTTCCCCAACTAGGGTTGAACCGGGGCCCCCGGCAGTAAAAGCGCCGAGTCCTAACCACCGGACCACCAGGGAATTCCCAGCTGTAGTAATTTTTAAACAACTATGTTTTTTTCCTCAAAATATTTTTCATGTTATTTCAGGACCCTTAACAAAGCATACATCTTTAGTAACGTGACTAAATCCCCTGTAGCTCTTCTGTTGAGAAAACTGTTCTGCCAGTTGAAATGTTCAGTAAAGCCCTCAGAAATATTCTATTTACCCACCTTAAGTGGGTATTGCAAAAAAGATTAATTTCCAAGTATAGCATAGCTTTTAGATCACGCAGTGTCTTTTAAAATTTTGAGTAAGGCATACTTTGAGCAAATAAGCTTAAGATCAAATTGACTTTCCTTAGCAAGTAAAAGGAAGGGGCGTCTCTAAGTCATTTAATAAGCAGATTCAGTGAACAGTATTCCTACTACTGCATTTTCCTGGCTTAATTTGGCTGCTGAAGAAACTTCAAGTCTGATTTTTCCATTTGCATTTCTAACAGATCCTACCAGAAATGAATACCAGAGTATAAAACCTTTGGTGTCGTTCTGAACATTACCGATTCCCATAGTTGAATCCATAGGACACATTCCAATAAGGGCCTCTACTGTTCTGTTTCCCTTTTATGCAGAGCTGAACAGCTGGCCCACCATGGACCCCTCTTCCTTGGGGAAGTGACTTCTCTCATCACTACTAACAACTAGAAAATTTATTACCACTGATGTAAAATAATTTTTTTTGAGTGTTTAGATTCTTTCTCGTCTGAGCCCAAAGTTAAATTTTCATTGTCAACTCTGTGGAGCAGAGATTAAATAACCACCTCAGAGAGCCCACTATAAAATACTGTCTTCTCAGACCTCAGTAGGGTAGGTACCTTTTGCCTTTGTTTAGTCTTTTGGTTCTTATTCCCACAATCATTACAACACTATCATTATTTACAGTAAATTATTTGAGCAGTGAAAACTTTCACCATTTGGAAGTTATTTAGAAAAGAATCTGGACTATTTAGATAGATTTTTGTAGTAAATCTGGTGACTTAAACACTGTAAAATCTTTTTAAACATTTACATGTGAATCCAGCATCCCTTTTTACTTTGTAAATGGGGCCAAGGATGAAATCCAGATGTTCTCCCTTTGTATTGGTATTATCTCTGTATGAAATCTAAGTATATCTAAGGAAAACTAAATTTAAAATTATTTTGCTTATTTCATATTAGTTCTTGCCTGTCTTCTGCAACATGGAATTAGCTTCTTCATCTTTCTCTAAATTGAATGTTTTGGGTCCCCTCCTCCTTTTTACAACTTTTTTCAGCTGTTTTCCCTTGAAATACTGATTTGGCTTTTAAAGATATAGTTTATCACAATTTCAGAAATTAACGGAATACTGTGTTGGATGAAACAGCTTGTTAAACCTGCTAACTGAAGCCTTAGACATTGAGCTATATGTAACCACAATTTGTTCTGTTTTCAGTAAAGTCAGATTCTTTGTGGATGTTACGTATGGTTTGAAACTATTTTAACATGAAATTTAGAGAAACAGCAAAAGATAAGTGTAAGATGTACAGAACACATCTTAACAGGTTTGGTTAATCCTTCACAATTGACATTTATTACTTTTAAGTATGTCTAGCCAGTGATAGACACTCATATGCACTCAACTATAAAAGGTGGATTCAAGAATGTTGAGAACACAATGTGTTGGTTGGGGTTGACCTAAATTTACAAAGGCCCACGTTGTGTCCTATGCTGTGCAAATTGTGGGGGCACTAAAAGGCTTGGGACTACAGTCTGGTTTTTAAGGATCTTGTGGAGGCCCACTGGCAACATCATTTCACATCCTTGGGCTTCACCAGCCCAGTGGCCTCAAACGCTAGGGATCCCACTTGTTTTCTTCAGGCCAAAGAGAAGAGTCCATCACTGATTCGGAAGAATGTCCAGTCCCAGGGCAACAGCCGGCCTTCTGTAAAACGCAGGCCTGTCCACTGAATAGCGCACCTCACCCGCAAGGGGTCAAGCATCCATGGGGTTGGGTCTCATCTCAAGTGGGTGTGTGAAGCACGAGGCCCTCACACCTCATTTAAAGCAGGAGGTGTCGGGCATGACCGGCCAGGTGTGTCTGCCCTTCCGGCTGCTGCCCAGCCCGAGAGCGCGGGCTTCCCAGCACGTGGAGCCGCGGGGCTGCGCGCACGCCCCCTCCCACCAGATGTAGTCCAGGCCCAGCTGGGCCCGCGCAAGGATCCCCAGCGCGGCCACCTGACTGAGTGCAGCGCGTGCTGCGGCCCTCTGCTTGTGCCTCCGCCGCCGGCGCTGTGGCCAGAGGAAGGCGCCCGCCGTGCACACGGGCCAGGGAGGCGCACTGCGGCCATTATCCGCGGCGCCTCCTAGTGGGTCAATGGCAAATCCTCTTGGTTCTCGCGAGAGCTCCCCCTGAGTGGGGATTATATAATGTCTCTTAGGTGGGGGTGGGGGTGCTGATGCCACCCTCCCTCAGAAAAAGTTAGGAGCAAACACAGGTGGGAGTAAGAGTTGTCTATGGGGGGGGAAGGGTACTGTCCCCCACTGCCCCCCTTAGTTAGCTGGACAATGAGTCCTCTTATGCTAATGAGATACTTACGTCACTTCCGCTCTTTCTCGGCCGCCATTTTGGCTAGGGCAGGTTCGGGGACTCGCTCCGAGGCGCTTGTATTGTCTGCTGAGGGGAGACGCGGGATCAGCCCCCCCTCCCCCGCCCGTTGCTGCCGCCGCCTCCGCCGGCCCGGTCTCCCCTCCGCCGCCCGCCGGGATCCATGAACTGAACTCCCGCCCCCCCGGCCGCCGCCATCTTGTGCCCCCTCCCCCTCCCGCGGGCAGCGCTAAGGGGGATTTTGGCGTCTCCTCAGACACAGCTCCCTCTCTCGGTCCCCGCTGCTGAGGAGTGAGAGGAGCGCGGCCGTCGCCGCCCGCCTGCCCGCGCCGGTGAAGCCGCCTCTCCCACACCCTCCGTCTCCTCCCTCCGCCCCTCCTTTGTCTGCACCGCTCGACGACGCTGCCGCCGCCGCCCGCGCGGGGACTGGAGGGAGCCGCTCGCGCCGCCGCCGCCGCCCGCCGCTCTGCTGCGCCCGCCGCGCCCCCCGGCAGCAGCCGCGGCCGCGGCGCGAGCCGGACCCCGCCGAGGCCGCCGAGCCGGAGCGCG